>NW_027436808.1:0-226199 GCF_047716275.1 Strix uralensis
GCTTTTTGTGCAGAAAACAGTAACACTTGTTCAGAACGAAAGAAAGCACAGAGCCCCAGATTTTATGTTGTCCTGGAGAGCTTGCAGAGCACTGGGGAAAGGCAGGCAGAGAATTCCCTGGCTAGCACCTTCTCTGTGCCTGGGAAGCACAAGTGTTCACATTGCTTCGCAGAATCGCTTTTGTGCAGAAAACAGTAACACTTGTTCAGAACGAAAGAAAGCACAGAGCCCCAGATTTTATGTTGTCCTGGAGAGCTTGCAGAGCACTGGGGAAAGGCAGGCAGAGAATTCCTGCTAGCACCTTCTCTGTGCCTGGGAAGCAGAAGTGTTCACATTGCTTGGCAGAATCGCTTTTGTGCAGAAAACAGTAACACTTGTTCAGAACGAAAGAAAGCACAGAGCCCCAGATTTTATGTTGTCCTGGAGAGCTTGCAGAGCACTGGGGAAAGGCAGGCAGAGAATTCCCTGCTAGCACCTTCTCTGTGCCTGGGAAGCACAAGTGTTCACATTGCTTTGCAGAATCGCTTTTGTGCAGAAAACAGTAACACTTGTTCAGAACGAAAGAAAGCACAGAGCCCCAGATTTTATGTTGTCCTGGAGAGCTTGCAGAGCACTGGGGAAAGGCAGGCAGAGAATTCCCTGCTAGCACCTTCTCTGTGCCTGTTCACATTGCTTCGCAGAATCGCTTTTGTGCAGAAAACAGTAACACTTGTTCAGAACGAAAGAAAGCACAGAGCCCCAGATTTTATGTTGTCCTGGAGAGCTTGCAGAGCACTGGGGAAAGGCAGGCAGAGAATTCCCTGCTAGCACCTTCTCTGTGCCTGGGAAGCACAAGTGTTCACATTGCTTGGCAGAATCGCTTTTGTGCAGAAAACAGTAACACTTGTTCAGAACGAAAGAAAGCACAGAGCCCCAGATTTTATGTTGTCCTGGAGAGCTTGCAGAGCACTGGGGAAAGGCAGGCAGAGAATTCCCTGCTAGCACCTTCTCTGTGCCTGGGAAGCAGAAGTGTTCACATTGCTTGGCAGAATCGCTTTTGTGCAGAAAACAGTAACACTTGTTCAGAACGAAAGAAAGCACAGAGCCCCAGATTTTATGTTGTCCTGGAGAGCTTGCAGAGCACTGGGGAAAGGCAGGCAGAGAATTCCCTGCTAGCACCTTCTCTGTGCCTGGGAAGCACAAGTGTTCACATTGCTTTGCAGAATCGCTTTTGTGCAGAAAACAGTAACACTTGTTCAGAACGAAAGAAAGCACAGAGCCCCAGATTTTATGTTGTCCTGGAGAGCTTGCAGAGCACTGGGGAAAGGCAGGCAGAGAATTCCCTGCTAGCACCTTCTCTGTGCCTGGGAGCAGAAGTGTTCACATTGCTTGGCAGAATCGCTTTTGTGCAGAAAACAGTAACACTTGTTCAGAACGAAAGAAGCACAGAGCCCCAGATTTTATGTTGTCCTGGAGAGCTTGCAGAGCACTGGGGAAAGGCAGGCAGAGAATTCCCTGCTAGCACCTTCTCTGTGCCTGGGAAGCACAAGTGTTCACATTGCTTTGCAGAATCGCTTTTGTGCAGAAAACAGTAACACTTGTTCAGAACGAAAGAAAGCACAGAGCCCCAGATTTTATGTTGTCCTGGAGAGCTTGCAGAGCACTGGGAAAAGGCAGGCAGAGAATTCCCTGCTAGCACCTTCTCTGTGCCTGTTCACATTGCTTCGCAGAATCGCTTTTGTGCAGAAAACAGTAACACTTGTTCAGAACGAAAGAAAGCACAGAGCCCCAGATTTTATGTTGTCCTGGAGAGCTTGCAGAGCACTGGGGAAAGGCAGGCAGAGAATTCCCTGCTAGCACCTTCTCTGTGCCTGGGAAGCACAAGTGTTCACATTGCTTGCAGAATCGCTTTTGTGCAGAAAACAGTAACACTTGTTCAGAACGAAAGAAAGCACAGAGCCCCAGATTTTATGTTGTCCTGGAGAGCTTGCAGAGCACTGGGGAAAGGCAGGCAGAGAATTCCCTGCTAGCACCTTCTCTGTGCCTGGGAAGCAGAAGTGTTCACATTGCTTGGCAGAATCGCTTTTGTGCAGAAAACAGTAACACTTGTTCAGAACGAAAGAAAGCACAGAGCCCCAGATTTTATGTTGTCCTGGAGAGCTTGCAGAGCACTGGGGAAAGGCAGGCAGAGAATTCCCTGCTAGCACCTTCTCTGTGCCTGTTCACATTGCTTGGCAGAATCGCTTTGTGCAGAAAACAGTAACACTTGTTCAGAACGAAAGAAAGCACAGAGCCCCAGATTTTATGTTGTCCTGGAGAGCTTGCAGAGCACTGGGGAAAGGCAGGCAGAGAATTCCCTGCTAGCACCTTCTCTGTGCCTGGGAAGCACAAGTGTTCACATTGCTTCGCAGAATCGCTTTTGTGCAGAAAACAGTAACACTTGTTCAGAACGAAAGAAAGCACAGAGCCCCAGATTTTATGTTGTCCTGGAGAGCTTGCAGAGCACTGGGGAAAGGCAGGCAGAGAATTCCCTGCTAGCACCTTCTCTGTGCCTGGGAAGCACAAGTGTTCACATTGCTTCGCAGAATCGCTTTTGTGCAGAAAACAGTAACACTTGTTCAGAACGAAAGAAAGCACAGAGCCCCAGATTTTATGTTGTCCTGGAGAGCTTGCAGAGCACTGGGGAAAGGCAGGCAGAGAATTCCCTGCTAGCACCTTCTCTGTGCCTGGGAAGCACAAGTGTTCACATTGCTTCGCAGAATCGCTTTTGTGCAGAAAACAGTAACACTTGTTCAGAACGAAAGAAAGCACAGAGCCCCAGATTTTATGTTGTCCTGGAGAGCTTGCAGAGCACTGGGGAAAGGCAGGCAGAGAATTCCCTGCTAGCACCTTCTCTGTGCCTGGGAAGCACAAGTGTTCACATTGCTTTGCAGAATCGCTTTTGTGCAGAAAACAGTAACACTTGTTCAGAACGAAAGAAAGCACAGAGCCCCAGATTTTATGTTGTCCTGGAGAGCTTGCAGAGCACTGGGGAAAGGCAGGCAGAGAATTCCCTGCTAGCACCTTCTCTGTGCCTGTTCACATTGCTTCGCAGAATCGCTTTTGTGCAGAAAACAGTAACACTTGTTCAGAACGAAAGAAAGCACAGAGCCCCAGATTTTATGTTGTCCTGGAGAGCTTGCAGAGCACTGGGGAAAGGCAGGCAGAGAATTCCCTGCTAGCACCTTCTCTGTGCCTGGGAAGCACAAGTGTTCACATTGCTTGGCAGAATCGCTTTTGTGCAGAAAACAGTAACACTTGTTCAGAACGAAAGAAAGCACAGAGCCCCAGATTTTATGTTGTCCTGGAGAGCTTGCAGAGCACTGGGGAAAGGCAGGCAGAGAATTCCCTGCTAGCACCTTCTCTGTGCCTGGGAAGCACAAGTGTTCACATTGCTTCGCAGAATCGCTTTTGTGCAGAAAACAGTAACACTTGTTCAGAACGAAAGAAAGCACAGAGCCCCAGATTTTATGTTGTCCTGGAGAGCTTGCAGAGCACTGGGGAAAGGCAGGCAGAGAATTCCCTGCTAGCACCTTCTCTGTGCCTGGGAAGCAGAAGTGTTCACATTGCTTGGCAGAATCGCTTTTGTGCAGAAAACAGTAACACTTGTTCAGAACGAAAGAAAGCACAGAGCCCCAGATTTTATGTTGTCCTGGAGAGCTTGCAGAGCACTGGGGAAAGGCAGGCAGAGAATTCCCTGCTAGCACCTTCTCTGTGCCTGGGAAGCAGAAGTGTTCACATTGCTTGGCAGAATCGCTTTTGTGCAGAAAACAGTAACACTTGTTCAGAACGAAAGAAAGCACAGAGCCCCAGATTTTATGTTGTCCTGGAGAGCTTGCAGAGCACTGGGGAAAGGCAGGCAGAGAATTCCCTGCTAGCACCTTCTCTGTGCCTGTTCACATTGCTTCGCAGAATCGCTTTTGTGCAGAAAACAGTAACACTTGTTCAGAACGAAAGAAAGCACAGAGCCCCAGATTTATGTTGTCCTGGAGAGCTTGCAGAGCACTGGGGAAAGGCAGGCAGAGAATTCCCTGCTAGCACCTTCTCTGTGCCTGGGAAGCAGTAGTGTTCACATTGCTTCGCAGAATCGCTTTTGTGCAGAAAACAGTAACACTTGTTCAGAACGAAAGAAAGCACAGAGCCCCAGATTTTATGTTGTCCTGGAGAGCTTGCAGAGCACTGGGGAAAGGCAGGCAGAGAATTCCCTGCTAGCACCTTCTCTGTGCCTGGGAAGCACAAGTGTTCACATTGCTTCGCAGAATCGCTTTTGTGCAGAAAACAGTAACACTTGTTCAGAACGAAAGAAAGCACAGAGCCCCAGATTTTATGTTGTCCTGGAGAGCTTGCAGAGCACTGGGGAAAGGCAGGCAGAGAATTCCCTGCTAGCACCTTCTCTGTGCCTGGGAAGCACAAGTGTTCACATTGCTTCGCAGAATCGCTTTTGTGCAGAAAACAGTAACACTTGTTCAGAACGAAAGAAAGCACAGAGCCCCAGATTTTATGTTGTCCTGGAGAGCTTGCAGAGCACTGGGGAAAGGCAGGCAGAGAATTCCCTGCTAGCACCTTCTCTGTGCCTGGGAAGCACAAGTGTTCACATTGCTTTGGCAGAATCGCTTTTTGTGCAGAAAACAGTAACACTTGTTCAGAACGAAAGAAAGCACAGAGCCCCAGATTTTATGTTGTCCTGGAGAGCTTGCAGAGCACTGGGGAAAGGCAGGCAGAGAATTCCCTGCTAGCACCTTCTCTGTGCCTGGGAAGCACAAGTGTTCACATTGCTTGGCAGAATCGCTTTTGTGCAGAAAACAGTAACACTTGTTCAGAACGAAAGAAAGCACAGAGCCCCAGATTTTATGTTGTCCTGGAGAGCTTGCAGAGCACTGGGGAAAGGCAGGCAGAGAATTCCCTGCTAGCACCTTCTCTGTGCCTGGGAAGCACAAGTGTTCACATTGCTTCGCAGAATCGCTTTTGTGCAGAAAACAGTAACACTTGTTCAGAACGAAAGAAAGCACAGAGCCCCAGATTTTATGTTGTCCTGGAGAGCTTGCAGAGCACTGGGGAAAGGCAGGCAGAGAATTCCCTGCTAGCACCTTCTCTGTGCCTGGGAAGCACAAGTGTTCACATTGCTTCGCAGAATCGCTTTTGTGCAGAAAACAGTAACACTTGTTCAGAACGAAAGAAAGCACAGAGCCCCAGATTTTATGTTGTCCTGGAGAGCTTGCAGAGCACTGGGGAAAGGCAGGCAGAGAATTCCCTGCTAGCACCTTCTCTGTGCCTGGGAAGCACAAGTGTTCACATTGCTTCGCAGAATCGCTTTTGTGCAGAAAACAGTAACACTTGTTCAGAACGAAAGAAAGCACAGAGCCCCAGATTTTATGTTGTCCTGGAGAGCTTGCAGAGCACTGGGGAAAGGCAGGCAGAGAATTCCCTGCTAGCACCTTCTCTGTGCCTGGGAAGCACAAGTGTTCACATTGCTTTGCAGAATCGCTTTTGTGCAGAAAACAGTAACACTTGTTCAGAACGAAAGAAAGCACAGAGCCCCAGATTTTATGTTGTCCTGGAGAGCTTGCAGAGCACTGGGGAAAGGCAGGCAGAGAATTCCCTGCTAGCACCTTCTCTGTGCCTGAGTTCACATTGCTTCGCAGAATCGCTTTTGTGCAGAAAACAGTAACACTTGTTCAGAACGAAAGAAAGCACAGAGCCCCAGATTTTATGTTGTCCTGGAGAGCTTGCAGAGCACTGGGGAAAGGCAGGCAGAGAATTCCCTGCTAGCACCTTCTCTGTGCCTGGGAAGCACAAGTGTTCACATTGCTTGGCAGAATCGCTTTTGTGCAGAAAACAGTAACACTTGTTCAGAACGAAAGAAAGCACAGAGCCCCAGATTTTATGTTGTCCTGGAGAGCTTGCAGAGCACTGGGGAAAGGCAGGCAGAGAATTCCCTGCTAGCACCTTCTCTGTGCCTGGGAAGCACAAGTGTTCACATTGCTTGGCAGAATCGCTTTTGTGCAGAAAACAGTAACACTTGTTCAGAACGAAAGAAAGCACAGAGCCCCAGATTTTATGTTGTCCTGGAGAGCTTGCAGAGCACTGGGGAAAGGCAGGCAGAGAATTCCCTGCTAGCACCTTCTCTGTGCCTGGGAAGCACAAGTGTTCACATTGCTTCGCAGAATCGCTTTTGTGCAGAAAACAGTAACACTTGTTCAGAACGAAAGAAAGCACAGAGCCCCAGATTTGCTGTTGTCCTGGAGAGCTTGCAGAGCACTGGGGAAAGGCAGGCAGAGAATTCCCTGCTAGCACCTTCTCTGTGCCTGTTCACATTGCTTGGCAGAATCGCTTTTGTGCAGAAAACAGTAACACTTGTTCAGAACGAAAGAAAGCACAGAGCCCCAGATTTTATGTTGTCCTGGAGAGCTTGCAGAGCACTGGGGAAAGGCAGGCAGAGAATTCCCTGCTAGCACCTTCTCTGTGCCTGGGAAGCACAAGTGTTCACATTGCTTGGCAGAATCGCTTTTGTGCAGAAAACAGTAACACTTGTTCAGAACGAAAGAAAGCACAGAGCCCCAGATTTTATGTTGTCCTGGAGAGCTTGCAGAGCACTGGGGAAAGGCAGGCAGAGAATTCCCTGCTAGCACCTTCTCTGTGCCTGGGAAGCAGAAGTGTTCACATTGCTTGGCAGAATCGCTTTTGTGCAGAAAACAGTAACACTTGTTCAGAACGAAAGAAAGCACAGAGCCCCAGATTTTATGTTGTCCTGGAGAGCTTGCAGAGCACTGGGGAAAGGCAGGCAGAGAATTCCCTGCTAGCACCTTCTCTGTGCCTGGGAAGCACAAGTGTTCACATTGCTTTGCAGAATCGCTTTTGTGCAGAAAACAGTAACACTTGTTCAGAACGAAAGAAAGCACAGAGCCCCAGATTTTATGTTGTCCTGGAGAGCTTGCAGAGCACTGGGGAAAGGCAGGCAGAGAATTCCCTGCTAGCACCTTCTCTGTGCCTGTTCACATTGCTTCGCAGAATCGCTTTTGTGCAGAAAACAGTAACACTTGTTCAGAACGAAAGAAAGCACAGAGCCCCAGATTTTATGTTGTCCTGGAGAGCTTGCAGAGCACTGGGGAAAGGCAGGCAGAGAATTCCCTGCTAGCACCTTCTCTGTGCCTGGGAAGCACAAGTGTTCACATTGCTTGGCAGAATCGCTTTTGTGCAGAAAACAGTAACACTTGTTCAGAACGAAAGAAAGCACAGAGCCCCAGATTTTATGTTGTCCTGGAGAGCTTGCAGAGCACTGGGGAAAGGCAGGCAGAGAATTCCCTGCTAGCACCTTCTCTGTGCCTGGGAAGCAGAAGTGTTCACATTGCTTGGCAGAATCGCTTTTGTGCAGAAAACAGTAACACTTGTTCAGAACGAAAGAAAGCACAGAGCCCCAGATTTTATGTTGTCCTGGAGAGCTTGCAGAGCACTGGGGAAAGGCAGGCAGAGAATTCCCTGCTAGCACCTTCTCTGTGCCTGGGAAGCACAAGTGTTCACATTGCTTTGCAGAATCGCTTTTGTGCAGAAAACAGTAACACTTGTTCAGAACGAAAGAAAGCACAGAGCCCCAGATTTTATGTTGTCCTGGAGAGCTTGCAGAGCACTGGGGAAAGGCAGGCAGAGAATTCCCTGCTAGCACCTTCTCTGTGCCTGGGAAGCAGAAGTGTTCACATTGCTTGGCAGAATCGCTTTTGTGCAGAAAACAGTAACACTTGTTCAGAACGAAAGAAAGCACAGAGCCCCAGATTTTATGTTGTCCTGGAGAGCTTGCAGAGCACTGGGGAAAGGCAGGCAGAGAATTCCCTGCTAGCACCTTCTCTGTGCCTGGGAAGCACAAGTGTTCACATTGCTTTGCAGAATCGCTTTTGTGCAGAAAACAGTAACACTTGTTCAGAACGAAAGAAAGCACAGAGCCCCAGATTTTATGTTGTCCTGGAGAGCTTGCAGAGCACTGGGAAAAGGCAGGCAGAGAATTCCCTGCTAGCACCTTCTCTGTGCCTGTTCACATTGCTTCGCAGAATCGCTTTTGTGCAGAAAACAGTAACACTTGTTCAGAACGAAAGAAAGCACAGAGCCCCAGATTTTATGTTGTCCTGGAGAGCTTGCAGAGCACTGGGGAAAGGCAGGCAGAGAATTCCCTGCTAGCACCTTCTCTGTGCCTGGGAAGCAGAAGTGTTCACATTGCTTGGCAGAATCGCTTTTGTGCAGAAAACAGTAACACTTGTTCAGAACGAAAGAAAGCACAGAGCCCCAGATTTTATGTTGTCCTGGAGAGCTTGCAGAGCACTGGGGAAAGGCAGGCAGAGAATTCCCTGCTAGCACCTTCTCTGTGCCTGTTCACATTGCTTCGCAGAATCGCTTTTGTGCAGAAAACAGTAACACTTGTTCAGAACGAAAGAAAGCACAGAGCCCCAGATTTTATGTTGTCCTGGAGAGCTTGCAGAGCACTGGGGAAAGGCAGGCAGAGAATTCCCTGCTAGCACCTTCTCTGTGCCTGGGAAGCACAAGTGTTCACATTGCTTCGCAGAATCGCTTTTGTGCAGAAAACAGTAACACTTGTTCAGAACGAAAGAAAGCACAGAGCCCCAGATTTTATGTTGTCCTGGAGAGCTTGCAGAGCACTGGGGAAAGGCAGGCAGAGAATTCCCTGCTAGCACCTTCTCTGTGCCTGGGAAGCACAAGTGTTCACATTGCTTCGCAGAATCGCTTTTGTGCAGAAAACAGTAACACTTGTTCAGAACGAAAGAAAGCACAGAGCCCCAGATTTTATGTTGTCCTGGAGAGCTTGCAGAGCACTGGGGAAAGGCAGGCAGAGAATTCCCTGCTAGCACCTTCTCTGTGCCTGGGAAGCACAAGTGTTCACATTGCTTCGCAGAATCGCTTTTGTGCAGAAAACAGTAACACTTGTTCAGAACGAAAGAAAGCACAGAGCCCCAGATTTTATGTTGTCCTGGAGAGCTTGCAGAGCACTGGGGAAAGGCAGGCAGAGAATTCCCTGCTAGCACCTTCTCTGTGCCTGGGAAGCACAAGTGTTCACATTGCTTTGCAGAATCGCTTTTGTGCAGAAAACAGTAACACTTGTTCAGAACGAAAGAAAGCACAGAGCCCCAGATTTTATGTTGTCCTGGAGAGCTTGCAGAGCACTGGGGAAAGGCAGGCAGAGAATTCCCTGCTAGCACCTTCTCTGTGCCTGTTCACATTGCTTCGCAGAATCGCTTTTGTGCAGAAAACAGTAACACTTGTTCAGAACGAAAGAAAGCACAGAGCCCCAGATTTTATGTTGTCCTGGAGAGCTTGCAGAGCACTGGGGAAAGGCAGGCAGAGAATTCCCTGCTAGCACCTTCTCTGTGCCTGGGAAGCACAAGTGTTCACATTGCTTGGCAGAATCGCTTTTGTGCAGAAAACAGTAACACTTGTTCAGAACGAAAGAAAGCACAGAGCCCCAGATTTTATGTTGTCCTGGAGAGCTTGCAGAGCACTGGGGAAAGGCAGGCAGAGAATTCCCTGCTAGCACCTTCTCTGTGCCTGGGAAGCACAAGTGTTCACATTGCTTCGCAGAATCGCTTTTGTGCAGAAAACAGTAACACTTGTTCAGAACGAAAGAAAGCACAGAGCCCCAGATTTTATGTTGTCCTGGAGAGCTTGCAGAGCACTGGGGAAAGGCAGGCAGAGAATTCCCTGCTAGCACCTTCTCTGTGCCTGTTCACATTGCTTGGCAGAATCGCTTTTGTGCAGAAAACAGTAACACTTGTTCAGAACGAAAGAAAGCACAGAGCCCCAGATTTTATGTTGTCCTGGAGAGCTTGCAGAGCACTGGGGAAAGGCAGGCAGAGAATTCCCTGCTAGCACCTTCTCTGTGCCTGTTCACATTGCTTGGCAGAATCGCTTTTGTGCAGAAAACAGTAACACTTGTTCAGAACGAAAGAAAGCACAGAGCCCCAGATTTTATGTTGTCCTGGAGAGCTTGCAGAGCACTGGGGAAAGGCAGGCAGAGAATTCCCTGCTAGCACCTTCTCTGTGCCTGTTCACATTGCTTCGCAGAATCGCTTTTGTGCAGAAAACAGTAACACTTGTTCAGAACGAAAGAAAGCACAGAGCCCCAGATTTTATGTTGTCCTGGAGAGCTTGCAGAGCACTGGGGAAAGGCAGGCAGAGAATTCCCTGCTAGCACCTTCTCTGTGCCTGGGAAGCACAAGTGTTCACATTGCTTCGCAGAATCGCTTTTGTGCAGAAAACAGTAACACTTGTTCAGAACGAAAGAAAGCACAGAGCCCCAGATTTTATGTTGTCCTGGAGAGCTTGCAGAGCACTGGGGAAAGGCAGGCAGAGAATTCCCTGCTAGCACCTTCTCTGTGCCTGGGAAGCACAAGTGTTCACATTGCTTCGCAGAATCGCTTTTGTGCAGAAAACAGTAACACTTGTTCAGAACGAAAGAAAGCACAGAGCCCCAGATTTTATGTTGTCCTGGAGAGCTTGCAGAGCACTGGGGAAAGGCAGGCAGAGAATTCCCTGCTAGCACCTTCTCTGTGCCTGTTCACATTGCTTGGCAGAATCGCTTTTGTGCAGAAAACAGTAACACTTGTTCAGAACGAAAGAAAGCACAGAGCCCCAGATTTTATGTTGTCCTGGAGAGCTTGCAGAGCACTGGGGAAAGGCAGGCAGAGAATTCCCTGCTAGCACCTTCTCTGTGCCTGGGAAGCACAAGTGTTCACATTGCTTGGCAGAATCGCTTTTGTGCAGAAAACAGTAACACTTGTTCAGAACGAAAGAAAGCACAGAGCCCAGATTTTATGTTGTCCTGGAGAGCTTGCAGAGCACTGGGGAAAGGCAGGCAGAGAATTCCCTGCTAGCACCTTCTCTGTGCCTGGAAGCACAAGTGTTCACATTGCTTTGCAGAATCGCTTTTGTGCAGAAAACAGTAACACTTGTTCAGAACGAAAGAAAGCACAGAGCCCCAGATTTTATGTTGTCCTGGAGAGCTTGCAGAGCACTGGGGAAAGGCAGGCAGAGAATTCCCTGCTAGCACCTTCTCTGTGCCTGTTCACATTGCTTCGCAGAATCGCTTTTGTGCAGAAAACAGTAACACTTGTTCAGAACGAAAGAAAGCACAGAGCCCCAGATTTTATGTTGTCCTGGAGAGCTTGCAGAGCACTGGGGAAAGGCAGGCAGAGAATTCCCTGCTAGCACCTTCTCTGTGCCTGGGAAGCACAAGTGTTCACATTGCTTGGCAGAATCGCTTTTGTGCAGAAAACAGTAACACTTGTTCAGAACGAAAGAAAGCACAGAGCCCCAGATTTTATGTTGTCCTGGAGAGCTTGCAGAGCACTGGGGAAAGGCAGGCAGAGAATTCCCTGCTAGCACCTTCTCTGTGCCTGGGAAGCACAAGTGTTCACATTGCTTCGCAGAATCGCTTTTGTGCAGAAAACAGTAACACTTGTTCAGAACGAAAGAAAGCACAGAGCCCCAGATTTTATGTTGTCCTGGAGAGCTTGCAGAGCACTGGGGAAAGGCAGGCAGAGAATTCCCTGCTAGCACCTTCTCTGTGCCTGTTCACATTGCTTGGCAGAATCGCTTTTGTGCAGAAAACAGTAACACTTGTTCAGAACGAAAGAAAGCACAGAGCCCCAGATTTTATGTTGTCCTGGAGAGCTTGCAGAGCACTGGGGAAAGGCAGGCAGAGAATTCCCTGCTAGCACCTTCTCTGTGCCTGGAAGCACAAGTGTTCACATTGCTTCGCAGAATCGCTTTTGTGCAGAAAACAGTAACACTTGTTCAGAACGAAAGAAAGCACAGAGCCCCAGATTTTATGTTGTCCTGGAGAGCTTGCAGAGCACTGGGGAAAGGCAGGCAGAGAATTCCCTGCTAGCACCTTCTCTGTGCCTGGGAAGCAGAAGTGTTCACATTGCTTGGCAGAATCGCTTTTGTGCAGAAAACAGTAACACTTGTTCAGAACGAAAGAAAGCACAGAGCCCCAGATTTTATGTTGTCCTGGAGAGCTTGCAGAGCACTGGGGAAAGGCAGGCAGAGAATTCCCTGCTAGCACCTTCTCTGTGCCTGGGAAGCACAAGTGTTCACATTGCTTTGCAGAATCGCTTTTGTGCAGAAAACAGTAACACTTGTTCAGAACGAAAGAAAGCACAGAGCCCCAGATTTTATGTTGTCCTGGAGAGCTTGCAGAGCACTGGGGAAAGGCAGGCAGAGAATTCCCTGCTAGCACCTTCTCTGTGCCTGTTCACATTGCTTCGCAGAATCGCTTTTGTGCAGAAAACAGTAACACTTGTTCAGAACGAAAGAAAGCACAGAGCCCCAGATTTTATGTTGTCCTGGAGAGCTTGCAGAGCACTGGGGAAAGGCAGGCAGAGAATTCCCTGCTAGCACCTTCTCTGTGCCTGGGAAGCACAAGTGTTCACATTGCTTGGCAGAATCGCTTTTGTGCAGAAAACAGTAACACTTGTTCAGAACGAAAGAAAGCACAGAGCCCCAGATTTTATGTTGTCCTGGAGAGCTTGCAGAGCACTGGGGAAAGGCAGGCAGAGAATTCCCTGCTAGCACCTTCTCTGTGCCTGGGAAGCACAAGTGTTCACATTGCTTCGCAGAATCGCTTTTGTGCAGAAAACAGTAACACTTGTTCAGAACGAAAGAAAGCACAGAGCCCCAGATTTTATGTTGTCCTGGAGAGCTTGCAGAGCACTGGGGAAAGGCAGGCAGAGAATTCCCTGCTAGCACCTTCTCTGTGCCTGTTCACATTGCTTGGCAGAATCGCTTTTGTGCAGAAAACAGTAACACTTGTTCAGAACGAAAGAAAGCACAGAGCCCCAGATTTTATGTTGTCCTGGAGAGCTTGCAGAGCACTGGGGAAAGGCAGGCAGAGAATTCCCTGCTAGCACCTTCTCTGTGCCTGGGAAGCACAAGTGTTCACATTGCTTCGCAGAATCGCTTTTGTGCAGAAAACAGTAACACTTGTTCAGAACGAAAGAAAGCACAGAGCCCCAGATTTTATGTTGTCCTGGAGAGCTTGCAGAGCACTGGGGAAAGGCAGGCAGAGAATTCCCTGCTAGCACCTTCTCTGTGCCTGGGAAGCAGAAGTGTTCACATTGCTTGGCAGAATCGCTTTTGTGCAGAAAACAGTAACACTTGTTCAGAACGAAAGAAAGCACAGAGCCCCAGATTTTATGTTGTCCTGGAGAGCTTGCAGAGCACTGGGGAAAGGCAGGCAGAGAATTCCCTGCTAGCACCTTCTCTGTGCCTGGGAAGCACAAGTGTTCACATTGCTTCGCAGAATCGCTTTTGTGCAGAAAACAGTAACACTTGTTCAGAACGAAAGAAAGCACAGAGCCCCAGATTTTATGTTGTCCTGGAGAGCTTGCAGAGCACTGGGGAAAGGCAGGCAGAGAATTCCCTGCTAGCACCTTCTCTGTGCCTGGGAAGCACAAGTGTTCACATTGCTTCGCAGAATCGCTTTTGTGCAGAAAACAGTAACACTTGTTCAGAACGAAAGAAAGCACAGAGCCCCAGATTTTATGTTGTCCTGGAGAGCTTGCAGAGCACTGGGGAAAGGCAGGCAGAGAATTCCCTGCTAGCACCTTCTCTGTGCCTGGGAAGCACAAGTGTTCACATTGCTTTGCAGAATCGCTTTTGTGCAGAAAACAGTAACACTTGTTCAGAACGAAAGAAAGCACAGAGCCCCAGATTTTATGTTGTCCTGGAGAGCTTGCAGAGCACTGGGGAAAGGCAGGCAGAGAATTCCCTGCTAGCACCTTCTCTGTGCCTGTTCACATTGCTTCGCAGAATCGCTTTTGTGCAGAAAACAGTAACACTTGTTCAGAACGAAAGAAAGCACAGAGCCCCAGATTTTATGTTGTCCTGGAGAGCTTGCAGAGCACTGGGGAAAGGCAGGCAGAGAATTCCCTGCTAGCACCTTCTCTGTGCCTGGGAAGCACAAGTGTTCACATTGCTTGGCAGAATCGCTTTTGTGCAGAAAACAGTAACACTTGTTCAGAACGAAAGAAAGCACAGAGCCCCAGATTTTATGTTGTCCTGGAGAGCTTGCAGAGCACTGGGGAAAGGCAGGCAGAGAATTCCCTGCTAGCACCTTCTCTGTGCCTGGGAAGCACAAGTGTTCACATTGCTTCGCAGAATCGCTTTTGTGCAGAAAACAGTAACACTTGTTCAGAACGAAAGAAAGCACAGAGCCCCAGATTTGCTGTTGTCCTGGAGAGCTTGCAGAGCACTGGGGAAAGGCAGGCAGAGAATTCCCTGCTAGCACCTTCTCTGTGCCTGTTCACATTGCTTGGCAGAATCGCTTTTGTGCAGAAAACAGTAACACTTGTTCAGAACGAAAGAAAGCACAGAGCCCCAGATTTTATGTTGTCCTGGAGAGCTTGCAGAGCACTGGGGAAAGGCAGGCAGAGAATTCCCTGCTAGCACCTTCTCTGTGCCTGGGAAGCACAAGTGTTCACATTGCTTCGCAGAATCGCTTTTGTGCAGAAAACAGTAACACTTGTTCAGAACGAAAGAAAGCACAGAGCCCCAGATTTTATGTTGTCCTGGAGAGCTTGCAGAGCACTGGGGAAAGGCAGGCAGAGAATTCCCTGCTAGCACCTTCTCTGTGCCTGGGAAGCACAAGTGTTCACATTGCTTCGCAGAATCGCTTTTGTGCAGAAAACAGTAACACTTGTTCAGAACGAAAGAAAGCACAGAGCCCCAGATTTTATGTTGTCCTGGAGAGCTTGCAGAGCACTGGGGAAAGGCAGGCAGAGAATTCCCTGCTAGCACCTTCTCTGTGCCTGGGAAGCACAAGTGTTCACATTGCTTTGCAGAATCGCTTTTGTGCAGAAAACAGTAACACTTGTTCAGAACGAAAGAAAGCACAGAGCCCCAGATTTTATGTTGTCCTGGAGAGCTTGCAGAGCACTGGGGAAAGGCAGGCAGAGAATTCCCTGCTAGCACCTTCTCTGTGCCTGTTCACATTGCTTCGCAGAATCGCTTTTGTGCAGAAAACAGTAACACTTGTTCAGAACGAAAGAAAGCACAGAGCCCCAGATTTTATGTTGTCCTGGAGAGCTTGCAGAGCACTGGGGAAAGGCAGGCAGAGAATTCCCTGCTAGCACCTTCTCTGTGCCTGGGAAGCAGAAGTGTTCACATTGCTTCGCAGAATCGCTTTTGTGCAGAAAACAGTAACACTTGTTCAGAACGAAAGAAAGCACAGAGCCCCAGATTTTATGTTGTCCTGGAGAGCTTGCAGAGCACTGGGGAAAGGCAGGCAGAGAATTCCCTGCTAGCACCTTCTCTGTGCCTGTTCACATTGCTTCGCAGAATCGCTTTTGTGCAGAAAACAGTAACACTTGTTCAGAACGAAAGAAAGCACAGAGCCCCAGATTTTATGTTGTCCTGGAGAGCTTGCAGAGCACTGGGGAAAGGCAGGCAGAGAATTCCCTGCTAGCACCTTCTCTGTGCCTGGGAAGCAGAAGTGTTCACATTGCTTCACAGAATCGCTTTTGTTCAGAAAACAGTAACACTTGTTCAGAACGAAAGAAAGCACAGAGCCCCAGATTTTATGTTGTCCTGGAGAGCTTGCAGAGCACTGGGGAAAGGCAGGCAGAGAATTCCCTGCTAGCACCTTCTCTGTGCCTGGGAAGCAGAAGTGTTCACATTGCTTGGCAGAATCGCTTTTGTGCAGAAAACAGTAACACTTGTTCAGAACGAAAGAAAGCACAGAGCCCCAGATTTTATGTTGTCCTGGAGAGCTTGCAGAGCACTGGGGAAAGGCAGGCAGAGAATTCCCTGCTAGCACCTTCTCTGTGCCTGGGAAGCACAAGTGTTCACATTGCTTCGCAGAATCGCTTTTGTGCAGAAAACAGTAACACTTGTTCAGAACGAAAGAAAGCACAGAGCCCCAGATTTTATGTTGTCCTGGAGAGCTTGCAGAGCACTGGGGAAAGGCAGGCAGAGAATTCCCTGCTAGCACCTTCTCTGTGCCTGTTCACATTGCTTCGCAGAATCGCTTTTGTGCAGAAAACAGTAACACTTGTTCAGAAGGAAAGAAAGCACAGAGCCCCAGATTTGCTGTTGTCCTGGAGAGCTTGCAGAGCACTGGGGAAAGGCAGGCAGAGAATTCCCTGCTAGCACCTTCTCTGTGCCTGGGAAGCACAAGTGTTCACATTGCTTCCAGAATTGCTTCTGTGCAGAAAACACTAACACTTGTTCAGAACGAAATAAAGCACAGAGCCCCAGATTTTATGTTGTCCTGGAGAGCTTGCAGAGCACTGGGGAAAGGCAGGCAGAGAATTCCCTGCTAGCACCTTCTCTGTGCCTGGGAAGCACAAGTGTTCACATTGCTTCGCAGAATCGCTTTTGTGCAGAAAACAGTAACACTTGTTCAGAACGAAAGAAAGCACAGAGCCCCAGATTTTATGTTGTCCTGGAGAGCTTGCAGAGCACTGGGGAAAGGCAGGCAGAGAATTCCCTGCTAGCACCTTCTCTGTGCCTGTTCACATTGCTTGGCAGAATCGCTTTTGTGCAGAAAACAGTAACACTTGTTCAGAACGAAAGAAAGCACAGAGCCCCAGATTTTATGTTGTCCTGGAGAGCTTGCAGAGCACTGGGGAAAGGCAGGCAGAGAATTCCCTGCTGGCACCTTCTCTGTGCCTGGGAAGCACAAGTGTTCACATTGCTTCGCAGAATCGCTTTTGTGCAGAAAACAGTAACACTTGTTCAGAACGAAAGAAAGCACAGAGCCCCAGATTTTATGTTGTCCTGGAGAG
This sequence comes from Strix uralensis, assembly GCF_047716275.1. Lineage (NCBI taxonomy): Eukaryota > Metazoa > Chordata > Aves > Strigiformes > Strigidae > Strix > Strix uralensis. The sequence continues at coordinate 16,803 of NW_027436808.1, forward strand.
CTTGCAGAGCACTGGGGAAAGGCAGGCAGAGAATTCCCTGCTAGCACCTTCTCTGTGCCTGTTCACATTGCTTCGCAGAATCGCTTTTGTGCAGAAAACAGTAACACTTGTTCAGAACGAAAGAAAGCACAGAGCCCCAGATTTTATGTTGTCCTGGAGAGCTTGCAGAGCACTGGGGAAAGGCAGGCAGAGAATTCCCTGCTAGCACCTTCTCTGTGCCTGGGAAGCACAAGTGTTCACATTGCTTCGCAGAATCGCTTTTGTGCAGAAAACAGTAACACTTGTTCAGAACGAAAGAAAGCACAGAGCCCCAGATTTTATGTTGTCCTGGAGAGCTTGCAGAGCACTGGGGAAAGGCAGGCAGAGAATTCCCTGCTAGCACCTTCTCTGTGCCTGTTCACATTGCTTCGCAGAATCGCTTTTGTGCAGAAAACAGTAACACTTGTTCAGAACGAAAGAAAGCACAGAGCCCCAGATTTGCTGTTGTCCTGGAGAGCTTGCAGAGCACTGGGGAAAGGCAGGCAGAGAATTCCCTGCTAGCACCTTCTCTGTGCCTGGGAAGCAGAAGTGTTCACATTGCTTCGCAGAATCGCTTTTGTGCAGAAAACAGTAACACTTGTTCAGAACGAAAGAAAGCACAGAGCCCCAGATTTTATGTTGTCCTGGAGAGCTTGCAGAGCACTGGGGAAAGGCAGGCAGAGAATTCCCTGCTAGCACCTTCTCTGTGCCTGTTCACATTGCTTCGCAGAATCGCTTTTGTGCAGAAAACAGTAACACTTGTTCAGAACGAAAGAAAGCACAGAGCCCCAGATTTTATGTTGTCCTGGAGAGCTTGCAGAGCACTGGGGAAAGGCAGGCAGAGAATTCCCTGCTAGCACCTTCTCTGTGCCTGGGAAGCAGAAGTGTTCACATTGCTTCACAGAATCGCTTTTGTTCAGAAAACAGTAACACTTGTTCAGAACGAAAGAAAGCACAGAGCCCCAGATTTTATGTTGTCCTGGAGAGCTTGCAGAGCACTGGGGAAAGGCAGGCAGAGAATTCCCTGCTAGCACCTTCTCTGTGCCTGGGAAGCACAAGTGTTCACATTGCTTCGCAGAATCGCTTTTGTGCAGAAAACAGTAACACTTGTTCAGAACGAAAGAAAGCACAGAGCCCCAGATTTTATGTTGTCCTGGAGAGCTTGCAGAGCACTGGGGAAAGGCAGGCAGAGAATTCCCTGCTAGCACCTTCTCTGTGCCTGTTCACATTGCTTCGCAGAATCGCTTTTGTGCAGAAAACAGTAACACTTGTTCAGAACGAAAGAAAGCACAGAGCCCCAGATTTTATGTTGTCCTGGAGAGCTTGCAGAGCACTGGGGAAAGGCAGGCAGAGAATTCCCTGCTAGCACCTTCTCTGTGCCTGGGAAGCAGAAGTGTTCACATTGCTTCGCAGAATCGCTTTTGTGCAGAAAACAGTAACACTTGTTCAGAACGAAAGAAAGCACAGAGCCCCAGATTTTATGTTGTCCTGGAGAGCTTGCAGAGCACTGGGGAAAGGCAGGCAGAGAATTCCCTGCTAGCACCTTCTCTGTGCCTGGGAAGCAGAAGTGTTCACATTGCTTCACAGAATCGCTTTTGTGCAGAAAACAGTAACACTTGTTCAGAACGAAAGAAAGCACAGAGCCCCAGATTTTATGTTGTCCTGGAGAGCTTGCAGAGCACTGGGGAAAGGCAGGCAGAGAATTCCCTGCTAGCACCTTCTCTGTGCCTGGGAAGCACAAGTGTTCACATTGCTTCGCAGAATCGCTTTTGTGCAGAAAACAGTAACACTTGTTCAGAACGAAAGAAAGCACAGAGCCCCAGATTTTATGTTGTCCTGGAGAGCTTGCAGAGCACTGGGGAAAGGCAGGCAGAGAATTCCCTGCTAGCACCTTCTCTGTGCCTGGGAAGCACAAGTGTTCACATTGCTTCGCAGAATCGCTTTTGTGCAGAAAACAGTAACACTTGTTCAGAACGAAAGAAAGCACAGAGCCCCAGATTTTATGTTGTCCTGGAGAGCTTGCAGAGCACTGGGGAAAGGCAGGCAGAGAATTCCCTGCTAGCACCTTCTCTGTGCCTGTTCACATTGCTTCGCAGAATCGCTTTTGTGCAGAAAACAGTAACACTTGTTCAGAACGAAAGAAAGCACAGAGCCCCAGATTTGCTGTTGTCCTGGAGAGCTTGCAGAGCACTGGGGAAAGGCAGGCAGAGAATTCCCTGCTAGCACCTTCTCTGTGCCTGGGAAGCAGAAGTGTTCACATTGCTTCACAGAATCGCTTTTGTGCAGAAAACAGTAACACTTGTTCAGAACGAAAGAAAGCACAGAGCCCCAGATTTTATGTTGTCCTGGAGAGCTTGCAGAGCACTGGGGAAAGGCAGGCAGAGAATTCCCTGCTAGCACCTTCTCTGTGCCTGGGAAGCACAAGTGTTCACATTGCTTCGCAGAATCGCTTTTGTGCAGAAAACAGTAACACTTGTTCAGAACGAAAGAAAGCACAGAGCCCCAGATTTTATGTTGTCCTGGAGAGCTTGCAGAGCACTGGGGAAAGGCAGGCAGAGAATTCCCTGCTAGCACCTTCTCTGTGCCTGTTCACATTGCTTCGCAGAATCGCTTTTGTGCAGAAAACAGTAACACTTGTTCAGAACGAAAGAAAGCACAGAGCCCCAGATTTTATGTTGTCCTGGACAGCTTGCAGAGCACTGGGGAAAGGCAGGCAGAGAATTCCCTGCTAGCACCTTCTCTGTGCCTGGGAAGCACAAGTGTTCACATTGCTTGGCAGAATCGCTTTTGTGCAGAAAACAGTAACACTTTTTCAGAACGAAAGAAAGCACAGAGCCCCAGATTTTATGTTGTCCTGGAGAGCTTGCAGAGCACTGGGGAAAGGCAGGCAGAGAATTCCCTGCTAGCACCTTCTCTGTGCCTGTTCACATTGCTTCGCAGAATCGCTTTTGTGCAGAAAACAGTAACACTTGTTCAGAACGAAAGAAAGCACAGAGCCCCAGATTTTATGTTGTCCTGGAGAGCTTGCAGAGCACTGGGGAAAGGCAGGCAGAGAATTCCCTGCTAGCACCTTCTCTGTGCCTGGGAAGCAGAAGTGTTCACATTGCTTCGCAGAATCGCTTTTGTGCAGAAAACAGTAACACTTGTTCAGAACGAAAGAAAGCACAGGGCCCCAGATTTTATGTTGTCCTGGAGAGCTTGCAGAGCACTGGGGAAAGGCAGGCAGAGAATTCCCTGCTAGCACCTTCTCTGTGCCTGGGAAGCAGAAGTGTTCACATTGCTTCACAGAATCGCTTTTGTGCAGAAAACAGTAACACTTGTTCAGAACGAAAGAAAGCACAGAGCCCCAGATTTTATGTTGTCCTGGAGAGCTTGCAGAGCACTGGGGAAAGGCAGGCAGAGAATTCCCTGCTAGCACCTTCTCTGTGCCTGGGAAGCACAAGTGTTCACATTGCTTCGCAGAATCGCTTTTGTGCAGAAAACACTAACACTTGTTCAGAACGAAATAAAGCACAGAGCCCCAGATTTTATGTTGTCCTGGAGAGCTTGCAGAGCACTGGGGAAAGGCAGGCAGAGAATTCCCTGCTAGCACCTTCTCTGTGCCTGTTCACATTGCTTCGCAGAATCGCTTTTGTGCAGAAAACAGTAACACTTGTTCAGAAGGAAAGAAAGCACAGAGCCCCAGATTTGCTGTTGTCCTGGAGAGCTTGCAGAGCACTGGGGAAAGGCAGGCAGAGAATTCCCTGCTAGCACCTTCTCTGTGCCTGTTCACATTGCTTCGCAGAATCGCTTTTGTGCAGAAAACAGTAACACTTGTTCAGAACGAAAGAAAGCACAGAGCCCCAGATTTTATGTTGTCCTGGAGAGCTTGCAGAGCACTGGGGAAAGGCAGGCAGAGAATTCCCTGCTAGCACCTTCTCTGTGCCTGGGAAGCAGAAGTGTTCACATTGCTTCGCAGAATCGCTTTTGTGCAGAAAACAGTAACACTTGTTCAGAACGAAAGAAAGCACAGAGCCCCAGATTTTATGTTGTCCTGGAGAGCTTGCAGAGCACTGGGGAAAGGCAGGCAGAGAATTCCCTGCTAGCACCTTCTCTGTGCCTGGGAAGCAGAAGTGTTCACATTGCTTCGCAGAATCGCTTTTGTGCAGAAAACAGTAACACTTGTTCAGAACGAAAGAAAGCACAGAGCCCCAGATTTTATGTTGTCCTGGAGAGCTTGCAGAGCACTGGGGAAAGGCAGGCAGAGAATTCCCTGCTAGCACCTTCTCTGTGCCTGGGAAGCAGAAGTGTTCACATTGCTTCGCAGAATCGCTTTTGTGCAGAAAACAGTAACACTTGTTCAGAACGAAAGAAAGCACAGAGCCCCAGATTTTATGTTGTCCTGGAGAGCTTGCAGAGCACTGGGGAAAGGCAGGCAGAGAATTCCCTGCTAGCACCTTCTCTGTGCCTGTTCACATTGCTTCGCAGAATCGCTTTTGTGCAGAAAACAGTAACACTTGTTCAGAAGGAAAGAAAGCACAGAGCCCCAGATTTGCTGTTGTCCTGGAGAGCTTGCAGAGCACTGGGGAAAGGCAGGCAGAGAATTCCCTGCTAGCACCTTCTCTGTGCCTGGGAAGCAGAAGTGTTCACATTGCTTCCAGAATTGCTTCTGTGTAGAAAACAGTAACACTTGTTCAGAACGAAAGAAAGCACAGAGCCCCAGATTTTATGTTGTCCTGGAGAGCTTGCAGAGCACTGGGGAAAGGCAGGCAGAGAATTCCCTGCTAGCACCTTCTCTGTGCCTGGGAAGCACAAGTGTTCACATTGCTTCGCAGAATCGCTTTTGTGCAGAAAACAGTAACACTTGTTCAGAACGAAAGAAAGCACAGAGCCCCAGATTTTATGTTGTCCTGGAGAGCTTGCAGAGCACTGGGGAAAGGCAGGCAGAGAATTCCCTGCTAGCACCTTCTCTGTGCCTGTTCACATTGCTTGGCAGAATCGCTTTTGTGCAGAAAACAGTAACACTTGTTCAGAACGAAAGAAAGCACAGAGCCCCAGATTTTATGTTGTCCTGGAGAGCTTGCAGAGCACTGGGGAAAGGCAGGCAGAGAATTCCCTGCTAGCACCTTCTCTGTGCCTGGGAAGCACAAGTGTTCACATTGCTTCGCAGAATCGCTTTTGTGCAGAAAACAGTAACACTTGTTCAGAACGAAAGAAAGCACAGAGCCCCAGATTTTATGTTGTCCTGGAGAGCTTGCAGAGCACTGGGGAAAGGCAGGCAGAGAATTCCCTGCTAGCACCTTCTCTGTGCCTGGGAAGCAGAAGTGTTCACATTGCTTGGCAGAATCGCTTTTGTGCAGAAAACAGTAACACTTGTTCAGAACGAAAGAAAGCACAGAGCCCCAGATTTTATGTTGTCCTGGAGAGCTTGCAGAGCACTGGGGAAAGGCAGGCAGAGAATTCCCTGCTAGCACCTTCTCTGTGCCTGTTCACATTGCTTCGCAGAATCGCTTTTGTGCAGAAAACAGTAACACTTGTTCAGAACGAAAGAAAGCACAGAGCCCCAGATTTTATGTTGTCCTGGAGAGCTTGCAGAGCACTGGGGAAAGGCAGGCAGAGAATTCCCTGCTAGCACCTTCTCTGTGCCTGGGAAGCACAAGTGTTCACATTGCTTCGCAGAATCGCTTTTGTGCAGAAAACAGTAACACTTGTTCAGAACGAAAGAAAGCACAGAGCCCCAGATTTTATGTTGTCCTGGAGAGCTTGCAGAGCACTGGGGAAAGGCAGGCAGAGAATTCCCTGCTAGCACCTTCTCTGTGCCTGGGAAGCACAAGTGTTCAAATTGCTTCGCAGAATCGCTTTTGTGCAGAAAACAGTAACACTTGTTCAGAACGAAAGAAAGCACAGAGCCCCAGATTTTATGTTGTCCTGGAGAGCTTGCAGAGCACTGGGGAAAGGCAGGCAGAGAATTCCCTGCTAGCACCTTCTCTGTGCCTGTTCACATTGCTTCGCAGAATCGCTTTTGTGCAGAAAACAGTAACACTTGTTCAGAACGAAAGAAAGCACAGAGCCCCAGATTTTATGTTGTCCTGGAGAGCTTGCAGAGCACTGGGGAAAGGCAGGCAGAGAATTCCCTGCTAGCACCTTCTCTGTGCCTGGGAAGCACAAGTGTTCACATTGCTTCGCAGAATCGCTTTTGTGCAGAAAACAGTAACACTTGTTCAGAACGAAAGAAAGCACAGAGCCCCAGATTTTATGTTGTCCTGGAGAGCTTGCAGAGCACTGGGGAAAGGCAGGCAGAGAATTCCCTGCTAGCACCTTCTCTGTGCCTGTTCACATTGCTTCGCAGAATCGCTTTTGTGCAGAAAACAGTAACACTTGTTCAGAACGAAAGAAAGCACAGAGCCCCAGATTTTATGTTGTCCTGGAGAGCTTGCAGAGCACTGGGGAAAGGCAGGCAGAGAATTCCCTGCTAGCACCTTCTCTGTGCCTGGGAAGCACAAGTGTTCACATTGCTTCGCAGAATCGCTTTTGTGCAGAAAACAGTAACACTTGTTCAGAACGAAAGAAAGCACAGAGCCCCAGATTTTATGTTGTCCTGGAGAGCTTGCAGAGCACTGGGGAAAGGCAGGCAGAGAATTCCCTGCTAGCACCTTCTCTGTGCCTGTTCACATTGCTTCGCAGAATCGCTTTTGTTCAGAAAACAGTAACACTTGTTCAGAACGAAAGAAAGCACAGAGCCCCAGATTTTATGTTGTCCTGGAGAGCTTGCAGAGCACTGGGGAAAGGCAGGCAGAGAATTCCCTGCTAGCACCTTCTCTGTGCCTGGGAAGCACAAGTGTTCACATTGCTTCACAGAATCGCTTTTGTTCAGAAAACAGTAACACTTGTTCAGAACGAAAGAAAGCACAGAGCCCCAGATTTTATGTTGTCCTGGAGAGCTTGCAGAGCACTGGGGAAAGGCAGGCAGAGAATTCCCTGCTAGCACCTTCTCTGTGCCTGGGAAGCACAAGTGTTCACATTGCTTCGCAGAATCGCTTTTGTGCAGAAAACAGTAACACTTGTTCAGAACGAAAGAAAGCACAGAGCCCCAGATTTTATGTTGTCCTGGAGAGCTTGCAGAGCACTGGGGAAAGGCAGGCAGAGAATTCCCTGCTAGCACCTTCTCTGTGCCTGGGAAGCACAAGTGTTCACATTGCTTCGCAGAATCGCTTTTGTGCAGAAAACAGTAACACTTGTTCAGAACGAAAGAAAGCACAGAGCCCCAGATTTTATGTTGTCCTGGAGAGCTTGCAGAGCACTGGGGAAAGGCAGGCAGAGAATTCCCTGCTAGCACCTTCTCTGTGCCTGGGAAGCACAAGTGTTCAAATTGCTTCGCAGAATCGCTTTTGTGCAGAAAACAGTAACACTTGTTCAGAATGAAAGAAAGCACAGAGCCCCAGATTTTATGTTGTCCTGGAGAGCTTGCAGAGCACTGGGGAAAGGCAGGCAGAGAATTCCCTGCTAGCACCTTCTCTGTGCCTGTTCACATTGCTTCGCAGAATCGCTTTTGTGCAGAAAACAGTAACACTTGTTCAGAACGAAAGAAAGCACAGAGCCCCAGATTTTATGTTGTCCTGGAGAGCTTGCAGAGCACTGGGGAAAGGCAGGCAGAGAATTCCCTGCTAGCACCTTCTCTGTGCCTGGGAAGCACAAGTGTTCACATTGCTTCGCAGAATCGCTTTTGTGCAGAAAACAGTAACACTTGTTCAGAACGAAAGAAAGCACAGAGCCCCAGATTTTATGTTGTCCTGGAGAGCTTGCAGAGCACTGGGGAAAGGCAGGCAGAGAATTCCCTGCTAGCACCTTCTCTGTGCCTGTTCACATTGCTTCGCAGAATCGCTTTTGTGCAGAAAACAGTAACACTTGTTCAGAACGAAAGAAAGCACAGAGCCCCAGATTTGCTGTTGTCCTGGAGAGCTTGCAGAGCACTGGGGAAAGGCAGGCAGAGAATTCCCTGCTAGCACCTTCTCTGTGCCTGGGAAGCAGAAGTGTTCACATTGCTTCGCAGAATCGCTTTTGTGCAGAAAACAGTAACACTTGTTCAGAACGAAAGAAAGCACAGAGCCCCAGATTTTATGTTGTCCTGGAGAGCTTGCAGAGCACTGGGGAAAGGCAGGCAGAGAATTCCCTGCTAGCACCTTCTCTGTGCCTGGGAAGCACAAGTGTTCACATTGCTTCACAGAATCGCTTTTGTTCAGAAAACAGTAACACTTGTTCAGAACGAAAGAAAGCACAGAGCCCCAGATTTTATGTTGTCCTGGAGAGCTTGCAGAGCACTGGGGAAAGGCAGGCAGAGAATTCCCTGCTAGCACCTTCTCTGTGCCTGGGAAGCAGAAGTGTTCACATTGCTTCGCAGAATCGCTTTTGTGCAGAAAACAGTAACACTTGTTCAGAACGAAAGAAAGCACAGAGCCCCAGATTTTATGTTGTCCTGGAGAGCTTGCAGAGCACTGGGGAAAGGCAGGCAGAGAATTCCCTGCTAGCACCTTCTCTGTGCCTGGGAAGCAGAAGTGTTCACATTGCTTCGCAGAATCGCTTTTGTGCAGAAAACAGTAACACTTGTTCAGAACGAAAGAAAGCACAGAGCCCCAGATTTTATGTTGTCCTGGAGAGCTTGCAGAGCACTGGGGAAAGGCAGGCAGAGAATTCCCTGCTAGCACCTTCTCTGTGCCTGTTCACATTGCTTCGCAGAATCGCTTTTGTGCAGAAAACAGTAACACTTGTTCAGAACGAAAGAAAGCACAGAGCCCCAGATTTTATGTTGTCCTGGAGAGCTTGCAGAGCACTGGGGAAAGGCAGGCAGAGAATTCCCTGCTAGCACCTTCTCTGTGCCTGGGAAGCACAAGTGTTCACATTGCTTCACAGAATCGCTTTTGTTCAGAAAACAGTAACACTTGTTCAGAACGAAAGAAAGCACAGAGCCCCAGATTTTATGTTGTCCTGGAGAGCTTGCAGAGCACTGGGGAAAGGCAGGCAGAGAATTCCCTGCTAGCACCTTCTCTGTGCCTGGGAAGCAGAAGTGTTCACATTGCTTCGCAGAATCGCTTTTGTGCAGAAAACAGTAACACTTGTTCAGAACGAAAGAAAGCACAGAGCCCCAGATTTTATGTTGTCCTGGAGAGCTTGCAGAGCACTGGGGAAAGGCAGGCAGAGAATTCCCTGCTAGCACCTTCTCTGTGCCTGGGAAGCACAAGTGTTCACATTGCTTCGCAGAATCGCTTTTGTGCAGAAAACAGTAACACTTGTTCAGAATGAAAGAAAGCACAGAGCCCCAGATTTTATGTTGTCCTGGAGAGCTTGCAGAGCACTGGGGAAAGGCAGGCAGAGAATTCCCTGCTAGCACCTTCTCTGTGCCTGTTCACATTGCTTCGCAGAATCGCTTTTGTGCAGAAAACAGTAACACTTGTTCAGAACGAAAGAAAGCACAGAGCCCCAGATTTTATGTTGTCCTGGAGAGCTTGCAGAGCACTGGGGAAAGGCAGGCAGAGAATTCCCTGCTAGCACCTTCTCTGTGCCTGGGAAGCACAAGTGTTCACATTGCTTTGCAGAATCGCTTTTGTGCAGAAAACAGTAACACTTGTTCAGAACGAAAGAAAGCACAGAGCCCCAGATTTTATGTTGTCCTGGAGAGCTTGCAGAGCACTGGGGAAAGGCAGGCAGAGAATTCCCTGCTAGCACCTTCTCTGTGCCTGTTCACATTGCTTCGCAGAATCGCTTTTGTGCAGAAAACAGTAACACTTGTTCAGAACGAAAGAAAGCACAGAGCCCCAGATTTGCTGTTGTCCTGGAGAGCTTGCAGAGCACTGGGGAAAGGCAGGCAGAGAATTCCCTGCTAGCACCTTCTCTGTGCCTGGGAAGCAGAAGTGTTCACATTGCTTGGCAGAATCGCTTTTGTGCAGAAAACAGTAACACTTGTTCAGAACGAAAGAAAGCACAGAGCCCCAGATTTTATGTTGTCCTGGAGAGCTTGCAGAGCACTGGGGAAAGGCAGGCAGAGAATTCCCTGCTAGCACCTTCTCTGTGCCTGTTCACATTGCTTCGCAGAATCGCTTTTGTGCAGAAAACAGTAACACTTGTTCAGAACGAAAGAAAGCACAGAGCCCCAGATTTTATGTTGTCCTGGAGAGCTTGCAGAGCACTGGGGAAAGGCAGGCAGAGAATTCCCTGCTAGCACCTTCTCTGTGCCTGGGAAGCACAAGTGTTCACATTGCTTGGCAGAATCGCTTTTGTTCAGAAAACAGTAACACTTGTTCAGAACGAAAGAAAGCACAGAGCCCCAGATTTTATGTTGTCCTGGAGAGCTTGCAGAGCACTGGGGAAAGGCAGGCAGAGAATTCCCTGCTAGCACCTTCTCTGTGCCTGGGAAGCAGAAGTGTTCACATTGCTTCGCAGAATCGCTTTTGTGCAGAAAACAGTAACACTTGTTCAGAACGAAAGAAAGCACAGAGCCCCAGATTTTATGTTGTCCTGGAGAGCTTGCAGAGCACTGGGGAAAGGCAGGCAGAGAATTCCCTGCTAGCACCTTCTCTGTGCCTGTTCACATTGCTTCGCAGAATCGCTTTTGTGCAGAAAACAGTAACACTTGTTCAGAACGAAAGAAAGCACAGAGCCCCAGATTTTATGTTGTCCTGGAGAGCTTGCAGAGCACTGGGGAAAGGCAGGCAGAGAATTCCCTGCTAGCACCTTCTCTGTGCCTGGGAAGCACAAGTGTTCACATTGCTTCGCAGAATCGCTTTTGTGCAGAAAACAGTAACACTTGTTCAGAACGAAAGAAAGCACAGAGCCCCAGATTTTATGTTGTCCTGGAGAGCTTGCAGAGCACTGGGGAAAGGCAGGCAGAGAATTCCCTGCTAGCACCTTCTCTGTGCCTGGGAAGCACAAGTGTTCACATTGCTTCGCAGAATCGCTTTTGTGCAGAAAACAGTAACACTTGTTCAGAACGAAAGAAAGCACAGAGCCCCAGATTTTATGTTGTCCTGGAGAGCTTGCAGAGCACTGGGGAAAGGCAGGCAGAGAATTCCCTGCTAGCACCTTCTCTGTGCCTGTTCACATTGCTTCGCAGAATCGCTTTTGTGCAGAAAACAGTAACACTTGTTCAGAAGGAAAGAAAGCACAGAGCCCCAGATTTGCTGTTGTCCTGGAGAGCTTGCAGAGCACTGGGGAAAGGCAGGCAGAGAATTCCCTGCTAGCACCTTCTCTGTGCCTGGGAAGCAGAAGTGTTCACATTGCTTCCAGAATTGCTTCTGTGCAGAAAACACTAACACTTGTTCAGAACGAAATAAAGCACAGAGCCCCATATTTTATGTTGTCCTGGAGAGCTTGCAGAGCACTGGGGAAAGGCAGGCAGAGAATTCCCTGCTAGCACCTTCTCTGTGCCTGTTCACATTGCTTCGCAGAATCGCTTTTGTGCAGAAAACAGTAACACTTGTTCAGAACGAAAGAAAGCACAGAGCCCCAGATTTTATGTTGTCCTGGAGAGCTTGCAGAGCACTGGGGAAAGGCAGGCAGAGAATTCCCTGCTAGCACCTTCTCTGTGCCTGGGAAGCAGAAGTGTTCACATTGCTTCGCAGAATCGCTTTTGTGCAGAAAACAGTAACACTTGTTCAGAACGAAAGAAAGCACAGAGCCCCAGATTTTATGTTGTCCTGGAGAGCTTGCAGAGCACTGGGGAAAGGCAGGCAGAGAATTCCCTGCTAGCACCTTCTCTGTGCCTGGGAAGCACAAGTGTTCACATTGCTTCGCAGAATCGCTTTTGTGCAGAAAACAGTAACACTTGTTCAGAACGAAAGAAAGCACAGAGCCCCAGATTTTATGTTGTCCTGGAGAGCTTGCAGAGCACTGGGGAAAGGCAGGCAGAGAATTCCCTGCTAGCACCTTCTCTGTGCCTGTTCACATTGCTTGGCAGAATCGCTTTTGTGCAGAAAACAGTAACACTTGTTCAGAAGGAAAGAAAGCACAGAGCCCCAGATTTGCTGTTGTCCTGGAGAGCTTGCAGAGCACTGGGGAAAGGCAGGCAGAGAATTCCCTGCTAGCACCTTCTCTGTGCCTGGGAAGCAGAAGTGTTCACATTGCTTCCAGAATTGCTTCTGTGCAGAAAACACTAACACTTGTTCAGAACGAAATAAAGCACAGAGCCCCAGATTTTATGTTGTCCTGGAGAGCTTGCAGAGCACTGGGGAAAGGCAGGCAGAGAATTCCCTGCTAGCACCTTCTCTGTGCCTGGGAAGCACAAGTGTTCACATTGCTTCGCAGAATCGCTTTTGTGCAGAAAACAGTAACACTTGTTCAGAACGAAAGAAAGCACAGAGCCCCAGATTTTATGTTGTCCTGGAGAGCTTGCAGAGCACTGGGGAAAGGCAGGCAGAGAATTCCCTGCTAGCACCTTCTCTGTGCCTGGGAAGCACAAGTGTTCACATTGCTTCGCAGAATCGCTTTTGTGCAGAAAACAGTAACACTTGTTCAGAATGAAAGAAAGCACAGAGCCCCAGATTTTATGTTGTCCTGGAGAGCTTGCAGAGCACTGGGGAAAGGCAGGCAGAGAATTCCCTGCTAGCACCTTCTCTGTGCCTGTTCACATTGCTTCGCAGAATCGCTTTTGTGCAGAAAACAGTAACACTTGTTCAGAACGAAAGAAAGCACAGAGCCCCAGATTTTATGTTGTCCTGGAGAGCTTGCAGAGCACTGGGGAAAGGCAGGCAGAGAATTCCCTGCTAGCACCTTCTCTGTGCCTGGGAAGCAGAAGTGTTCACATTGCTTCACAGAATCGCTTTTGTGCAGAAAACATTAACACTTGTTCAGAACGAAAGAAAGCACAGAGCCCCAGATTTTATGTTGTCCTGGAGAGCTTGCAGAGCACTGGGGAAAGGCAGGCAGAGAATTCCCTGCTAGCACCTTCTCTGTGCCTGTTCACATTGCTTCGCAGAATCGCTTTTGTGCAGAAAACAGTAACACTTGTTCAGAACGAAAGAAAGCACAGAGCCCCAGATTTTATGTTGTCCTGGAGAGCTTGCAGAGCACTGGGGAAAGGCAGGCAGAGAATTCCCTGCTAGCACCTTCTCTGTGCCTGGGAAGCACAAGTGTTCACATTGCTTCGCAGAATCGCTTTTGTGCAGAAAACAGTAACACTTGTTCAGAACGAAAGAAAGCACAGAGCCCCAGATTTTATGTTGTCCTGGAGAGCTTGCAGAGCACTGGGGAAAGGCAGGCAGAGAATTCCCTGCTAGCACCTTCTCTGTGCCTGGGAAGCAGAAGTGTTCACATTGCTTCGCAGAATCGCTTTTGTGCAGAAAACAGTAACACTTGTTCAGAACGAAAGAAAGCACAGAGCCCCAGATTTTATGTTGTCCTGGAGAGCTTGCAGAGCACTGGGGAAAGGCAGGCAGAGAATTCCCTGCTAGCACCTTCTCTGTGCCTGGGAAGCACAAGTGTTCACATTGCTTCCAGAATTGCTTTTGTGCAGAAAACACTAACACTTGTTCAGAACGAAATAAAGCACAGAGCCCCAGATTTTATGTTGTCCTGGAGAGCTTGCAGAGCACTGGGGAAAGGCAGGCAGAGAATTCCCTGCTAGCACCTTCTCTGTGCCTGGGAAGCACAAGTGTTCACATTGCTTCGCAGAATCGCTTTTGTGCAGAAAACAGTAACACTTGTTCAGAACGAAAGAAAGCACAGAGCCCCAGATTTTATGTTGTCCTGGAGAGCTTGCAGAGCACTGGGGAAAGGCAGGCAGAGAATTCCCTGCTAGCACCTTCTCTGTGCCTGTTCACATTGCTTCGCAGAATCGCTTTTGTGCAGAAAACAGTAACACTTGTTCAGAACGAAAGAAAGCACAGAGCCCCAGATTTTATGTTGTCCTGGAGAGCTTGCAGAGCACTGGGGAAAGGCAGGCAGAGAATTCCCTGCTAGCACCTTCTCTGTGCCTGGGAAGCACAAGTGTTCACATTGCTTGGCAGAATCGCTTTTGTGCAGAAAACAGTAACACTTGTTCAGAACGAAAGAAAGCACAGAGCCCCAGATTTTATGTTGTCCTGGAGAGCTTGCAGAGCACTGGGGAAAGGCAGGCAGAGAATTCCCTGCTAGCACCTTCTCTGTGCCTGTTCACATTGCTTCGCAGAATCGCTTTTGTGCAGAAAACAGTAACACTTGTTCAGAACGAAAGAAAGCACAGAGCCCCAGATTTGCTGTTGTCCTGGAGAGCTTGCAGAGCACTGGGGAAAGGCAGGCAGAGAATTCCCTGCTAGCACCTTCTCTGTGCCTGGGAAGCAGAAGTGTTCACATTGCTTCCAGAATTGCTTTTGTGCAGAAAACACTAACACTTGTTCAGAACGAAATAAAGCACAGAGCCCCAGATTTTATGTTGTCCTGGAGAGCTTGCAGAGCACTGGGGAAAGGCAGGCAGAGAATTCCCTGCTAGCACCTTCTCTGTGCCTGGGAAGCACAAGTGTTCACATTGCTTCACAGAATCGCTTTTGTGCAGAAAACAGTAACACTTGTTCAGAACGAAAGAAAGCACAGAGCCCCAGATTTTATGTTGTCCTGGAGAGCTTGCAGAGCACTGGGGAAAGGCAGGCAGAGAATTCCCTGCTAGCACCTTCTCTGTGCCTGTTCACATTGCTTCGCAGAATCGCTTTTGTGCAGAAAACAGTAACACTTGTTCAGAACGAAAGAAAGCACAGAGCCCCAGATTTTATGTTGTCCTGGAGAGCTTGCAGAGCACTGGGGAAAGGCAGGCAGAGAATTCCCTGCTAGCACCTTCTCTGTGCCTGGGAAGCAGAAGTGTTCACATTGCTTGGCAGAATCGCTTTTGTGCAGAAAACAGTAACACTTGTTCAGAACGAAAGAAAGCACAGAGCCCCAGATTTTATGTTGTCCTGGAGAGCTTGCAGAGCACTGGGGAAAGGCAGGCAGAGAATTCCCTGCTAGCACCTTCTCTGTGCCTGGGAAGCAGAAGTGTTCACATTGCTTCGCAGAATCGCTTTTGTGCAGAAAACAGTAACACTTGTTCAGAACGAAAGAAAGCACAGAGCCCCAGATTTTATGTTGTCCTGGAGAGCTTGCAGAGCACTGGGGAAAGGCAGGCAGAGAATTCCCTGCTAGCACCTTCTCTGTGCCTGGGAAGCACAAGTGTTCACATTGCTTCGCAGAATCGCTTTTGTGCAGAAAACAGTAACACTTGTTCAGAATGAAAGAAAGCACAGAGCCCCAGATTTTATGTTGTCCTGGAGAGCTTGCAGAGCACTGGGGAAAGGCAGGCAGAGAATTCCCTGCTAGCACCTTCTCTGTGCCTGTTCACATTGCTTCGCAGAATCGCTTTTGTGCAGAAAACAGTAACACTTGTTCAGAACGAAAGAAAGCACAGAGCCCCAGATTTTATGTTGTCCTGGAGAGCTTGCAGAGCACTGGGGAAAGGCAGGCAGAGAATTCCCTGCTAGCACCTTCTCTGTGCCTGGGAAGCAGAAGTGTTCACATTGCTTCGCAGAATCGCTTTTGTGCAGAAAACAGTAACACTTGTTCAGAACGAAAGAAAGCACAGAGCCCCAGATTTGCTGTTGTCCTGGAGAGCTTGCAGAGCACTGAGGAAAGGCAGGCAGAGAATTCCCTGCTAGCACCTTCTCTGTGCCTGGGAAGCAGAAGTGTTCACATTGCTTCGCAGAATCGCTTTTGTGCAGAAAACAGTAACACTTGTTCAGAACGAAAGAAAGCACAGAGCCCCAGATTTTATGTTGTCCTGGAGAGCTTGCAGAGCACTGGGGAAAGGCAGGCAGAGAATTCCCTGCTAGCACCTTCTCTGTGCCTGGGAAGCACAAGTGTTCACATTGCTTCGCAGAATCGCTTTTGTGCAGAAAACAGTAACACTTGTTCAGAACGAAAGAAAGCACAGAGCCCCAGATTTTATGTTGTCCTGGAGAGCTTGCAGAGCACTGGGGAAAGGCAGGCAGAGAATTCCCTGCTAGCACCTTCTCTGTGCCTGTTCACATTGCTTCGCAGAATCGCTTTTGTGCAGAAAACAGTAACACTTGTTCAGAACGAAAGAAAGCACAGAGCCCCAGATTTGCTGTTGTCCTGGAGAGCTTGCAGAGCACTGGGGAAAGGCAGGCAGAGAATTCCCTGCTAGCACCTTCTCTGTGCCTGGGAAGCACAAGTGTTCACATTGCTTCGCAGAATCGCTTTTGTGCAGAAAACAGTAACACTTGTTCAGAACGAAATAAAGCACAGAGCCCCAGATTTGCTGTTGTCCTGGAGAGCTTGCAGAGCACTGGGGAAAGGCAGGCAGAGAATTCCCTGCTAGCACCTTCTCTGTGCCTGGGAAGCAGAAGTGTTCACATTGCTTCGCAGAATCGCTTTTGTGCAGAAAACAGTAACACTTGTTCAGAACGAAAGAAAGCACAGAGCCCCAGATTTGCTGTTGTCCTGGAGAGCTTGCAGAGCACTGGGGAAAGGCAGGCAGAGAATTCCCTGCTAGCACCTTCTCTGTGCCTGGGAAGCAGAAGTGTTCACATTGCTTCCAGAATTGCTTTTGTGCAGAAAACACTAACACTTGTTCAGAACGAAAGAAAGCACAGAGCCCCAGATTTTATGTTGTCCTGGAGAGCTTGCAGAGCACTGGGGAAAGGCAGGCAGAGAATTCCCTGCTAGCACCTTCTCTGTGCCTGGGAAGCACAAGTGTTCACATTGCTTGGCAGAATCGCTTTTGTGCAGAAAACAGTAACACTTGTTCAGAACGAAAGAAAGCACAGAGCCCCAGATTTTATGTTGTCCTGGAGAGCTTGCAGAGCACTGGGGAAAGGCAGGCAGAGAATTCCCTGCTAGCACCTTCTCTGTGCCTGTTCACATTGCTTCGCAGAATCGCTTTTGTGCAGAAAACAGTAACACTTGTTCAGAACGAAAGAAAGCACAGAGCCCCAGATTTTATGTTGTCCTGGAGAGCTTGCAGAGCACTGGGGAAAGGCAGGCAGAGAATTCCCTGCTAGCACCTTCTCTGTGCCTGGGAAGCAGAAGTGTTCACATTGCTTGGCAGAATCGCTTTTGTGCAGAAAACAGTAACACTTGTTCAGAACGAAAGAAAGCACAGAGCCCCAGATTTTATGTTGTCCTGGAGAGCTTGCAGAGCACTGGGGAAAGGCAGGCAGAGAATTCCCTGCTAGCACCTTCTCTGTGCCTGGGAAGCAGAAGTGTTCACATTGCTTGGCAGAATCGCTTTTGTGCAGAAAACAGTAACACTTGTTCAGAACGAAAGAAAGCACAGAGCCCCAGATTTTATGTTGTCCTGGAGAGCTTGCAGAGCACTGGGGAAAGGCAGGCAGAGAATTCCCTGCTAGCACCTTCTCTGTGCCTGGGAAGCAGAAGTGTTCACATTGCTTCGCAGAATCGCTTTTGTGCAGAAAACAGTAACACTTGTTCAGAATGAAAGAAAGCACAGAGCCCCAGATTTTATGTTGTCCTGGAGAGCTTGCAGAGCACTGGGGAAAGGCAGGCAGAGAATTCCCTGCTAGCACCTTCTCTGTGCCTGTTCACATTGCTTCGCAGAATCGCTTTTGTGCAGAAAACAGTAACACTTGTTCAGAACGAAAGAAAGCACAGAGCCCCAGATTTTATGTTGTCCTGGAGAGCTTGCAGAGCACTGGGGAAAGGCAGGCAGAGAATTCCCTGCTAGCACCTTCTCTGTGCCTGGGAAGCAGAAGTGTTCACATTGCTTCGCAGAATCGCTTTTGTGCAGAAAACAGTAACACTTGTTCAGAACGAAAGAAAGCACAGAGCCCCAGATTTGCTGTTGTCCTGGAGAGCTTGCAGAGCACTGGGGAAAGGCAGGCAGAGAATTCCCTGCTAGCACCTTCTCTGTGCCTGGGAAGCAGAAGTGTTCACATTGCTTCGCAGAATCGCTTTTGTGCAGAAAACAGTAACACTTGTTCAGAACGAAAGAAAGCACAGAGCCCCAGATTTGCTGTTGTCCTGGAGAGCTTGCAGAGCACTGGGGAAAGGCAGGCAGAGAATTCCCTGCTAGCACCTTCTCTGTGCCTGGGAAGCAGAAGTGTTCACATTGCTTCGCAGAATCGCTTTTGTGCAGAAAACAGTAACACTTGTTCAGAACGAAAGAAAGCACAGAGCCCCAGATTTTATGTTGTCCTGGAGAGCTTGCAGAGCACTGGGGAAAGGCAGGCAGAGAATTCCCTGCTAGCACCTTCTCTGTGCCTGTTCACATTGCTTCGCAGAATCGCTTTTGTGCAGAAAACAGTAACACTTGTTCAGAACAAAAGAAAGCACAGAGCCCCAGATTTTATGTTGTCCTGGAGAGCTTGCAGAGCACTGGGGAAAGGCAGGCAGAGAATTCCCTGCTAGCACCTTCTCTGTGCCTGGGAAGCACAAGTGTTCACATTGCTTCGCAGAATCGCTTTTGTGCAGAAAACAGTAACACTTGTTCAGAACGAAAGAAAGCACAGAGCCCCAGATTTTATGTTGTCCTGGAGAGCTTGCAGAGCACTGGGGAAAGGCAGGCAGAGAATTCCCTGCTAGCACCTTCTCTGTGCCTGGGAAGCACAAGTGTTCGCATTGCTTCGCAGAATCGCTTTTGTGCAGAAAACAGTAACACTTGTTCAGAACGAAAGAAAGCACAGAGCCCCAGATTTGCTGTTGTCCTGGAGAGCTTGCAGAGCACTGGGGAAAGGCAGGCAGAGAATTCCCTGCTAGCACCTTCTCTGTGCCTGGGAAGCAGAAGTGTTCACATTGCTTCGCAGAATCGCTTTTGTGCAGAAAACAGTAACACTTGTTCAGAACGAAAGAAAGCACAGAGCCCCAGATTTTATGTTGTCCTGGAGAGCTTGCAGAGCACTGGGGAAAGGCAGGCAGAGAATTCCCTGCTAGCACCTTCTCTGTGCCTGTTCACATTGCTTCGCAGAATCGCTTTTGTGCAGAAAACAGTAACACTTGTTCAGAACGAAAGAAAGCACAGAGCCCCAGATTTGCTGTTGTCCTGGAGAGCTTGCAGAGCACTGGGGAAAGGCAGGCAGAGAATTCCCTGCTAGCACCTTCTCTGTGCCTGGGAAGCACAAGTGTTCACATTGCTTCGCAGAATCGCTTTTGTGCAGAAAACAGTAACACTTGTTCAGAACGAAAGAAAGCACAGAGCCCCAGATTTGCTGTTGTCCTGGAGAGCTTGCAGAGCACTGGGGAAAGGCAGGCAGAGAATTCCCTGCTAGCACCTTCTCTGTGCCTGGGAAGCACAAGTGTTCACATTGCTTCGCAGAATCGCTTTTGTGCAGAAAACAGTAACACTTGTTCAGAACGAAAGAAAGCACAGAGCCCCAGATTTTATGTTGTCCTGGAGAGCTTGCAGAGCACTGGGGAAAGGCAGGCAGAGAATTCCCTGCTAGCACCTTCTCTGTGCCTGGGAAGCAGAAGTGTTCACATTGCTTCGCAGAATCGCTTTTGTGCAGAAAACAGTAACACTTGTTCAGAACGAAAGAAAGCACAGAGCCCCAGATTTTATGTTGTCCTGGAGAGCTTGCAGAGCACTGGGGAAAGGCAGGCAGAGAATTCCCTGCTAGCACCTTCTCTGTGCCTGTTCACATTGCTTCGCAGAATCGCTTTTGTGCAGAAAACAGTAACACTTGTTCAGAACGAAAGAAAGCACAGAGCCCCAGATTTTATGTTGTCCTGGAGAGCTTGCAGAGCACTGGGGAAAGGCAGGCAGAGAATTCCCTGCTAGCACCTTCTCTGTGCCTGGGAAGCAGAAGTGTTCACATTGCTTGGCAGAATCGCTTTTGTGCAGAAAACAGTAACACTTGTTCAGAACGAAAGAAAGCACAGAGCCCCAGATTTTATGTTGTCCTGGAGAGCTTGCAGAGCACTGGGGAAAGGCAGGCAGAGAATTCCCTGCTAGCACCTTCTCTGTGCCTGGGAAGCACAAGTGTTCACATTGCTTCGCAGAATCGCTTTTGTGCAGAAAACAGTAACACTTGTTCAGAATGAAAGAAAGCACAGAGCCCCAGATTTTATGTTGTCCTGGAGAGCTTGCAGAGCACTGGGGAAAGGCAGGCAGAGAATTCCCTGCTAGCACCTTCTCTGTGCCTGTTCACATTGCTTCGCAGAATCGCTTTTGTGCAGAAAACAGTAACACTTGTTCAGAACGAAAGAAAGCACAGAGCCCCAGATTTTATGTTGTCCTGGAGAGCTTGCAGAGCACTGGGGAAAGGCAGGCAGAGAATTCCCTGCTAGCACCTTCTCTGTGCCTGGGAAGCAGAAGTGTTCACATTGCTTGGCAGAATCGCTTTTGTGCAGAAAACAGTAACACTTGTTCAGAACGAAAGAAAGCACAGAGCCCCAGATTTTATGTTGTCCTGGAGAGCTTGCAGAGCACTGGGGAAAGGCAGGCAGAGAATTCCCTGCTAGCACCTTCTCTGTGCCTGGGAAGCAGAAGTGTTCACATTGCTTGGCAGAATCGCTTTTGTGCAGAAAACAGTAACACTTGTTCAGAACGAAAGAAAGCACAGAGCCCCAGATTTTATGTTGTCCTGGAGAGCTTGCAGAGCACTGGGGAAAGGCAGGCAGAGAATTCCCTGCTAGCACCTTCTCTGTGCCTGGGAAGCACAAGTGTTCACATTGCTTCGCAGAATCGCTTTTGTGCAGAAAACAGTAACACTTGTTCAGAATGAAAGAAAGCACAGAGCCCCAGATTTTATGTTGTCCTGGAGAGCTTGCAGAGCACTGGGGAAAGGCAGGCAGAGAATTCCCTGCTAGCACCTTCTCTGTGCCTGTTCACATTGCTTCGCAGAATCGCTTTTGTGCAGAAAACAGTAACACTTGTTCAGAACGAAAGAAAGCACAGAGCCCCAGATTTTATGTTGTCCTGGAGAGCTTGCAGAGCACTGGGGAAAGGCAGGCAGAGAATTCCCTGCTAGCACCTTCTCTGTGCCTGTTCACATTGCTTCGCAGAATCGCTTTTGTGCAGAAAACAGTAACACTTGTTCAGAACGAAAGAAAGCACAGAGCCCCAGATTTTATGTTGTCCTGGAGAGCTTGCAGAGCACTGGGGAAAGGCAGGCAGAGAATTCCCTGCTAGCACCTTCTCTGTGCCTGGGAAGCAGAAGTGTTCACATTGCTTGGCAGAATCGCTTTTGTGCAGAAAACAGTAACACTTGTTCAGAACGAAAGAAAGCACAGAGCCCCAGATTTTATGTTGTCCTGGAGAGCTTGCAGAGCACTGGGGAAAGGCAGGCAGAGAATTCCCTGCTAGCACCTTCTCTGTGCCTGGGAAGCAGAAGTGTTCACATTGCTTGGCAGAATCGCTTTTGTGCAGAAAACAGTAACACTTGTTCAGAACGAAAGAAAGCACAGAGCCCCAGATTTTATGTTGTCCTGGAGAGCTTGCAGAGCACTGGGGAAAGGCAGGCAGAGAATTCCCTGCTAGCACCTTCTCTGTGCCTGTTCACATTGCTTCGCAGAATCGCTTTTGTGCAGAAAACAGTAACACTTGTTCAGAACGAAAGAAAGCACAGAGCCCCAGATTTTATGTTGTCCTGGAGAGCTTGCAGAGCACTGGGGAAAGGCAGGCAGAGAATTCCCTGCTAGCACCTTCTCTGTGCCTGGGAAGCAGAAGTGTTCACATTGCTTGGCAGAATCGCTTTTGTGCAGAAAACAGTAACACTTGTTCAGAACGAAAGAAAGCACAGAGCCCCAGATTTTATGTTGTCCTGGAGAGCTTGCAGAGCACTGGGGAAAGGCAGGCAGAGAATTCCCTGCTAGCACCTTCCCTGTGCCTGGGAAGCAGAAGTGTTCACATTGCTTGGCAGAATCGCTTTTGTGCAGAAAACAGTAACACTTGTTCAGAACGAAAGAAAGCACAGAGCCCCAGATTTGCTGTTGTCCTGGAGAGCTTGCAGAGCACTGGGGAAAGGCAGGCAGAGAATTCCCTGCTAGCACCTTCTCTGTGCCTGGGAAGCACAAGTGTTCACATTGCTTCGCAGAATCGCTTTTGTGCAGAAAACAGTAACACTTGTTCAGAACGAAAGAAAGCACAGAGCCCCAGATTTTATGTTGTCCTGGAGAGCTTGCAGAGCACTGGGGAAAGGCAGGCAGAGAATTCCCTGCTAGCACCTTCTCTGTGCCTGGGAAGCACAAGTGTTCACATTGCTTGGCAGAATCGCTTTTGTGCAGAAAACAGTAACACTTGTTCAGAACGAAAGAAAGCACAGAGCCCCAGATTTTATGTTGTCCTGGAGAGCTTGCAGAGCACTGGGGAAAGGCAGGCAGAGAATTCCCTGCTAGCACCTTCTCTGTGCCTGGGAAGCACAAGTGTTCACATTGCTTCGCAGAATCGCTTTTGTGCAGAAAACAGTAACACTTGTTCAGAACGAAAGAAAGCACAGAGCCCCAGATTTTATGTTGTCCTGGAGAGCTTGCAGAGCACTGGGGAAAGGCAGGCAGAGAATTCCCTGCTAGCACCTTCTCTGTGCCTGGGAAGCAGAAGTGTTCACATTGCTTCACAGAATCGCTTTTGTTCAGAAAACAGTAACACTTGTTCAGAACGAAAGAAAGCACAGAGCCCCAGATTTTATGTTGTCCTGGAGAGCTTGCAGAGCACTGGGGAAAGGCAGGCAGAGAATTCCCTGCTAGCACCTTCTCTGTGCCTGGGAAGCACAAGTGTTCACATTGCTTCGCAGAATCGCTTTTGTGCAGAAAACAGTAACACTTGTTCAGAACGAAAGAAAGCACAGAGCCCCAGATTTTATGTTGTCCTGGAGAGCTTGCAGAGCACTGGGGAAAGGCAGGCAGAGAATTCCCTGCTAGCACCTTCTCTGTGCCTGTTCACATTGCTTCGCAGAATCGCTTTTGTGCAGAAAACAGTAACACTTGTTCAGAACGAAAGAAAGCACAGAGCCCCAGATTTGCTGTTGTCCTGGAGAGCTTGCAGAGCACTGGGGAAAGGCAGGCAGAGAATTCCCTGCTAGCACCTTCTCTGTGCCTGGGAAGCACAAGTGTTCACATTGCTTGGCAGAATCGCTTTTGTGCAGAAAACAGTAACACTTGTTCAGAACGAAAGAAAGCACAGAGCCCCAGATTTTATGTTGTCCTGGAGAGCTTGCAGAGCACTGGGGAAAGGCAGGCAGAGAATTCCCTGCTAGCACCTTCTCTGTGCCTGGGAAGCACAAGTGTTCACATTGCTTCGCAGAATCGCTTTTGTGCAGAAAACAGTAACACTTGTTCAGAACGAAAGAAAGCACAGAGCCCCAGATTTGCTGTTGTCCTGGAGAGCTTGCAGAGCACTGGGGAAAGGCAGGCAGAGAATTCCCTGCTAGCACCTTCTCTGTGCCTGGGAAGCACAAGTGTTCACATTGCTTCGCAGAATCGCTTTTGTGCAGAAAACAGTAACACTTGTTCAGAACGAAAGAAAGCACAGAGCCCCAGATTTTATGTTGTCCTGGAGAGCTTGCAGAGCACTGGGGAAAGGCAGGCAGAGAATTCCCTGCTAGCACCTTCTCTGTGCCTGTTCACATTGCTTCGCAGAATCGCTTTTGTGCAGAAAACAGTAACACTTGTTCAGAACGAAAGAAAGCACAGAGTCCCAGATTTTATGTTGTCCTGGAGAGCTTGCAGAGCACTGGGGAAAGGCAGGCAGAGAATTCCCTGCTAGCACCTTCTCTGTGCCTGTTCACATTGCTTCGCAGAATCGCTTTTGTGCAGAAAACAGTAACACTTGTTCAGAACGAAAGAAAGCACAGAGCCCCAGATTTTATGTTGTCCTGGAGAGCTTGCAGAGCACTGGGGAAAGGCAGGCAGAGAATTCCCTGCTAGCACCTTCTCTGTGCCTGGGAAGCACAAGTGTTCACATTGCTTCGCAGAATCGCTTTTGTGCAGAAAACAGTAACACTTGTTCAGAACGAAAGAAAGCACAGAGCCCCAGATTTTATGTTGTCCTGGAGAGCTTGCAGAGCACTGGGGAAAGGCAGGCAGAGAATTCCCTGCTAGCACCTTCTCTGTGCCTGGGAAGCACAAGTGTTCACATTGCTTGGCAGAATCGCTTTTGTGCAGAAAACAGTAACACTTGTTCAGAACGAAAGAAAGCACAGAGCCCCAGATTTTATGTTGTCCTGGAGAGCTTGCAGAGCACTGGGGAAAGGCAGGCAGAGAATTCCCTGCTAGCACCTTCTCTGTGCCTGGGAAGCAGAAGTGTTCACATTGCTTCCAGAATTGCTTTTGTGCAGAAAACACTAACACTTGTTCAGAACGAAAGAAAGCACAGAGCCCCAGATTTGCTGTTGTCCTGGAGAGCTTGCAGAGCACTGGGGAAAGGCAGGCAGAGAATTCCCTGCTAGCACCTTCTCTGTGCCTGGGAAGCACAAGTGTTCACATTGCTTCGCAGAATCGCTTTTGTGCAGAAAACAGTAACACTTGTTCAGAACGAAAGAAAGCACAGAGCCCCAGATTTTATGTTGTCCTGGAGAGCTTGCAGAGCACTGGGGAAAGGCAGGCAGAGAATTCCCTGCTAGCACCTTCTCTGTGCCTGGGAAGCACAAGTGTTCACATTGCTTCGCAGAATCGCTTTTGTGCAGAAAACAGTAACACTTGTTCAGAACGAAAGAAAGCACAGAGCCCCAGATTTGCTGTTGTCCTGGAGAGCTTGCAGAGCACTGGGGAAAGGCAGGCAGAGAATTCCCTGCTAGCACCTTCTCTGTGCCTGGGAAGCAGAAGTGTTCACATTGCTTCCAGAATTGCTTTTGTGCAGAAAACACTAACACTTGTTCAGAACGAAATAAAGCACAGAGCCCCAGATTTTATGTTGTCCTGGAGAGCTTGCAGAGCACTGGGGAAAGGCAGGCAGAGAATTCCCTGCTAGCACCTTCTCTGTGCCTGTTCACATTGCTTCGCAGAATCGCTTTTGTGCAGAAAACAGTAACACTTGTTCAGAACGAAAGAAAGCACAGAGCCCCAGATTTTATGTTGTCCTGGAGAGCTTGCAGAGCACTGGGGAAAGGCAGGCAGAGAATTCCCTGCTAGCACCTTCTCTGTGCCTGGGAAGCACAAGTGTTCACATTGCTTCGCAGAATCGCTTTTGTGCAGAAAACAGTAACACTTGTTCAGAACGAAAGAAAGCACAGAGCCCCAGATTTTATGTTGTCCTGGAGAGCTTGCAGAGCACTGGGGAAAGGCAGGCAGAGAATTCCCTGCTAGCACCTTCTCTGTGCCTGGGAAGCACAAGTGTTCACATTGCTTGGCAGAATCGCTTTTGTGCAGAAAACAGTAACACTTGTTCAGAACGAAAGAAAGCACAGAGCCCCAGATTTTATGTTGTCCTGGAGAGCTTGCAGAGCACTGGGGAAAGGCAGGCAGAGAATTCCCTGCTAGCACCTTCTCTGTGCCTGGGAAGCACAAGTGTTCACATTGCTTCGCAGAATCGCTTTTGTGCAGAAAACAGTAACACTTGTTCAGAACGAAAGAAAGCACAGAGCCCCAGATTTTATGTTGTCCTGGAGAGCTTGCAGAGCACTGGGGAAAGGCAGGCAGAGAATTCCCTGCTAGCACCTTCTCTGTGCCTGGGAAGCACAAGTGTTCACATTGCTTGGCAGAATCGCTTTTGTGCAGAAAACAGTAACACTTGTTCAGAACGAAAGAAAGCACAGAGCCCCAGATTTGCTGTTGTCCTGGAGAGCTTGCAGAGCACTGGGGAAAGGCAGGCAGAGAATTCCCTGCTAGCACCTTCTCTGTGCCTGGGAAGCACAAGTGTTCACATTGCTTCGCAGAATCGCTTTTGTGCAGAAAACAGTAACACTTGTTCAGAACGAAAGAAAGCACAGAGCCCCAGATTTTATGTTGTCCTGGAGAGCTTGCAGAGCACTGGGGAAAGGCAGGCAGAGAATTCCCTGCTAGCACCTTCTCTGTGCCTGGGAAGCAGAAGTGTTCACATTGCTTCACAGAATCGCTTTTGTGCAGAAAACAGTAACACTTGTTCAGAACGAAAGAAAGCACAGAGCCCCAGATTTTATGTTGTCCTGGAGAGCTTGCAGAGCACTGGGGAAAGGCAGGCAGAGAATTCCCTGCTAGCACCTTCTCTGTGCCTGGGAAGCACAAGTGTTCACATTGCTTCGCAGAATCGCTTTTGTGCAGAAAACAGTAACACTTGTTCAGAACGAAAGAAAGCACAGAGCCCCAGATTTTATGTTGTCCTGGAGAGCTTGCAGAGCACTGGGGAAAGGCAGGCAGAGAATTCCCTGCTAGCACCTTCTCTGTGCCTGGGAAGCAGAAGTGTTCACATTGCTTGGCAGAATCGCTTTTGTGCAGAAAACAGTAACACTTGTTCAGAAGGAAAGAAAGCACAGAGCCCCAGATTTGCTGTTGTCCTGGAGAGCTTGCAGAGCACTGGGGAAAGGCAGGCAGAGAATTCCCTGCTAGCACCTTCTCTGTGCCTGGGAAGCACAAGTGTTCACATTGCTTCGCAGAATCGCTTTTGTGCAGAAAACAGTAACACTTGTTCAGAACGAAAGAAAGCACAGAGCCCCAGATTTTATGTTGTCCTGGAGAGCTTGCAGAGCACTGGGGAAAGGCAGGCAGAGAATTCCCTGCTAGCACCTTCTCTGTGCCTGTTCACATTGCTTCGCAGAATCGCTTTTGTGCAGAAAACAGTAACACTTGTTCAGAACGAAAGAAAGCACAGAGCCCCAGATTTTATGTTGTCCTGGAGAGCTTGCAGAGCACTGGGGAAAGGCAGGCAGAGAATTCCCTGCTAGCACCTTCTCTGTGCCTGTTCACATTGCTTGGCAGAATCGCTTTTGTGCAGAAAACAGTAACACTTGTTCAGAACAAAAGAAAGCACAGAGCCCCAGATTTTATGTTGTCCTGGAGAGCTTGCAGAGCACTGGGGAAAGGCAGGCAGAGAATTCCCTGCTAGCACCTTCTCTGTGCCTGGGAAGCACAAGTGTTCACATTGCTTCGCAGAATCGCTTTTGTGCAGAAAACAGTAACACTTGTTCAGAATGAAAGAAAGCACAGAGCCCCAGATTTTATGTTGTCCTGGAGAGCTTGCAGAGCACTGGGGAAAGGCAGGCAGAGAATTCCCTGCTAGCACCTTCTCTGTGCCTGGGAAGCACAAGTGTTCACATTGCTTGGCAGAATCGCTTTTGTGCAGAAAACAGTAACACTTGTTCAGAACGAAAGAAAGCACAGAGCCCCAGATTTGCTGTTGTCCTGGAGAGCTTGCAGAGCACTGGGGAAAGGCAGGCAGAGAATTCCCTGCTAGCACCTTCTCTGTGCCTGTTCACATTGCTTCGCAGAATCGCTTTTGTGCAGAAAACAGTAACACTTGTTCAGAACAAAAGAAAGCACAGAGCCCCAGATTTTATGTTGTCCTGGAGAGCTTGCAGAGCACTGGGGAAAGGCAGGCAGAGAATTCCCTGCTAGCACCTTCTCTGTGCCTGGGAAGCACAAGTGTTCACATTGCTTCGCAGAATCGCTTTTGTGCAGAAAACAGTAACACTTGTTCAGAACGAAAGAAAGCACAGAGCCCCAGATTTTATGTTGTCCTGGAGAGCTTGCAGAGCACTGGGGAAAGGCAGGCAGAGAATTCCCTGCTAGCACCTTCTCTGTGCCTGGGAAGCACAAGTGTTCGCATTGCTTCGCAGAATCGCTTTTGTGCAGAAAACAGTAACACTTGTTCAGAACGAAAGAAAGCACAGAGCCCCAGATTTGCTGTTGTCCTGGAGAGCTTGCAGAGCACTGGGGAAAGGCAGGCAGAGAATTCCCTGCTAGCACCTTCTCTGTGCCTGGGAAGCAGAAGTGTTCACATTGCTTCGCAGAATCGCTTTTGTGCAGAAAACAGTAACACTTGTTCAGAACGAAAGAAAGCACAGAGCCCCAGATTTTATGTTGTCCTGGAGAGCTTGCAGAGCACTGGGGAAAGGCAGGCAGAGAATTCCCTGCTAGCACCTTCTCTGTGCCTGTTCACATTGCTTCGCAGAATCGCTTTTGTGCAGAAAACAGTAACACTTGTTCAGAACGAAAGAAAGCACAGAGCCCCAGATTTGCTGTTGTCCTGGAGAGCTTGCAGAGCACTGGGGAAAGGCAGGCAGAGAATTCCCTGCTAGCACCTTCTCTGTGCCTGGGAAGCACAAGTGTTCACATTGCTTCGCAGAATCGCTTTTGTGCAGAAAACAGTAACACTTGTTCAGAACGAAAGAAAGCACAGAGCCCCAGATTTGCTGTTGTCCTGGAGAGCTTGCAGAGCACTGGGGAAAGGCAGGCAGAGAATTCCCTGCTAGCACCTTCTCTGTGCCTGGGAAGCACAAGTGTTCACATTGCTTCGCAGAATCGCTTTTGTGCAGAAAACAGTAACACTTGTTCAGAACGAAAGAAAGCACAGAGCCCCAGATTTTATGTTGTCCTGGAGAGCTTGCAGAGCACTGGGGAAAGGCAGGCAGAGAATTCCCTGCTAGCACCTTCTCTGTGCCTGGGAAGCAGAAGTGTTCACATTGCTTCGCAGAATCGCTTTTGTGCAGAAAACAGTAACACTTGTTCAGAACGAAAGAAAGCACAGAGCCCCAGATTTTATGTTGTCCTGGAGAGCTTGCAGAGCACTGGGGAAAGGCAGGCAGAGAATTCCCTGCTAGCACCTTCTCTGTGCCTGTTCACATTGCTTCGCAGAATCGCTTTTGTGCAGAAAACAGTAACACTTGTTCAGAACGAAAGAAAGCACAGAGCCCCAGATTTTATGTTGTCCTGGAGAGCTTGCAGAGCACTGGGGAAAGGCAGGCAGAGAATTCCCTGCTAGCACCTTCTCTGTGCCTGGGAAGCAGAAGTGTTCACATTGCTTGGCAGAATCGCTTTTGTGCAGAAAACAGTAACACTTGTTCAGAACGAAAGAAAGCACAGAGCCCCAGATTTTATGTTGTCCTGGAGAGCTTGCAGAGCACTGGGGAAAGGCAGGCAGAGAATTCCCTGCTAGCACCTTCCCTGTGCCTGGGAAGCACAAGTGTTCACATTGCTTGGCAGAATCGCTTTTGTGCAGAAAACAGTAACACTTGTTCAGAACGAAAGAAAGCACAGAGCCCCAGATTTTATGTTGTCCTGGAGAGCTTGCAGAGCACTGGGGAAAGGCAGGCAGAGAATTCCCTGCTAGCACCTTCTCTGTGCCTGGGAAGCACAAGTGTTCACATTGCTTCGCAGAATCGCTTTTGTGCAGAAAACAGTAACACTTGTTCAGAATGAAAGAAAGCACAGAGCCCCAGATTTTATGTTGTCCTGGAGAGCTTGCAGAGCACTGGGGAAAGGCAGGCAGAGAATTCCCTGCTAGCACCTTCTCTGTGCCTGTTCACATTGCTTCGCAGAATCGCTTTTGTGCAGAAAACAGTAACACTTGTTCAGAACGAAAGAAAGCACAGAGCCCCAGATTTGCTGTTGTCCTGGAGAGCTTGCAGAGCACTGGGGAAAGGCAGGCAGAGAATTCCCTGCTAGCACCTTCTCTGTGCCTGGGAAGCACAAGTGTTCACATTGCTTCGCAGAAATCGCTTTTGTGCAGAAAACAGTAACACTTGTTCAGAACGAAAGAAAGCACAGAGCCCCAGATTTTATGTTGTCCTGGAGAGCTTGCAGAGCACTGGGGAAAGGCAGGCAGAGAATTCCCTGCTAGCACCTTCTCTGTGCCTGGGAAGCACAAGTGTTCACATTGCTTGGCAGAATCGCTTTTGTGCAGAAAACAGTAACACTTGTTCAGAACGAAAGAAAGCACAGAGCCCCAGATTTTATGTTGTCCTGGAGAGCTTGCAGAGCACTGGGGAAAGGCAGGCAGAGAATTCCCTGCTAGCACCTTCTCTGTGCCTGGGAAGCACAAGTGTTCACATTGCTTCGCAGAATCGCTTTTGTGCAGAAAACAGTAACACTTGTTCAGAACGAAAGAAAGCACAGAGCCCCAGATTTTATGTTGTCCTGGAGAGCTTGCAGAGCACTGGGGAAAGGCAGGCAGAGAATTCCCTGCTAGCACCTTCTCTGTGCCTGGGAAGCAGAAGTGTTCACATTGCTTCACAGAATCGCTTTTGTTCAGAAAACAGTAACACTTGTTCAGAACGAAAGAAAGCACAGAGCCCCAGATTTTATGTTGTCCTGGAGAGCTTGCAGAGCACTGGGGAAAGGCAGGCAGAGAATTCCCTGCTAGCACCTTCTCTGTGCCTGGGAAGCACAAGTGTTCACATTGCTTCGCAGAATCGCTTTTGTGCAGAAAACAGTAACACTTGTTCAGAAACGAAAGAAAGCACAGAGCCCCAGATTTTATGTTGTCCTGGAGAGCTTGCAGAGCACTGGGGAAAGGCAGGCAGAGAATTCCCTGCTAGCACCTTCTCTGTGCCTGTTCACATTGCTTCGCAGAATCGCTTTTGTGCAGAAAACAGTAACACTTGTTCAGAACGAAAGAAAGCACAGAGCCCCAGATTTGCTGTTGTCCTGGAGAGCTTGCAGAGCACTGGGGAAAGGCAGGCAGAGAATTCCCTGCTAGCACCTTCTCTGTGCCTGGGAAGCACAAGTGTTCACATTGCTTGGCAGAATCGCTTTTGTGCAGAAAACAGTAACACTTGTTCAGAACGAAAGAAAGCACAGAGCCCCAGATTTTATGTTGTCCTGGAGAGCTTGCAGAGCACTGGGGAAAGGCAGGCAGAGAATTCCCTGCTAGCACCTTCTCTGTGCCTGGGAAGCACAAGTGTTCACATTGCTTCGCAGAATCGCTTTTGTGCAGAAAACAGTAACACTTGTTCAGAACGAAAGAAAGCACAGAGCCCCAGATTTTATGTTGTCCTGGAGAGCTTGCAGAGCACTGGGGAAAGGCAGGCAGAGAATTCCCTGCTAGCACCTTCTCTGTGCCTGGGAAGCACAAGTGTTCACATTGCTTCGCAGAATCGCTTTTGTGCAGAAAACAGTAACACTTGTTCAGAACGAAAGAAAGCACAGAGCCCCAGATTTTATGTTGTCCTGGAGAGCTTGCAGAGCACTGGGGAAAGGCAGGCAGAGAATTCCCTGCTAGCACCTTCTCTGTGCCTGTTCACATTGCTTCGCAGAATCGCTTTTGTGCAGAAAAACAGTAACACTTGTTCAGAACGAAAGAAAGCACAGAGTCCCAGATTTTATGTTGTCCTGGAGAGCTTGCAGAGCACTGGGGAAAGGCAGGCAGAGAATTCCCTGCTAGCACCTTCTCTGTGCCTGTTCACATTGCTTCGCAGAATCGCTTTTGTGCAGAAAACAGTAACACTTGTTCAGAACGAAAGAAAGCACAGAGCCCCAGATTTTATGTTGTCCTGGAGAGCTTGCAGAGCACTGGGGAAAGGCAGGCAGAGAATTCCCTGCTAGCACCTTCTCTGTGCCTGGGAAGCAGTAGTGTTCACATTGCTTCGCAGAATCGCTTTTGTGCAGAAAACAGTAACACTTGTTCAGAACGAAAGAAAGCACAGAGCCCCAGATTTTATGTTGTCCTGGAGAGCTTGCAGAGCACTGGGGAAAGGCAGGCAGAGAATTCCCTGCTAGCACCTTCTCTGTGCCTGGGAAGCACAAGTGTTCACATTGCTTCGCAGAATCGCTTTTGTGCAGAAACAGTAACACTTGTTCAGAACGAAAGAAAGCACAGAGCCCCAGATTTTATGTTGTCCTGGAGAGCTTGCAGAGCACTGGGGAAAGGCAGGCAGAGAATTCCCTGCTAGCACCTTCTCTGTGCCTGGGAAGCACAAGTGTTCACATTGCTTCGCAGAATCGCTTTTGTGCAGAAAACAGTAACACTTGTTCAGAACGAAAGAAAGCACAGAGCCCCAGATTTTATGTTGTCCTGGAGAGCTTGCAGAGCACTGGGGAAAGGCAGGCAGAGAATTCCCTGCTAGCACCTTCTCTGTGCCTGTTCACATTGCTTCGCAGAATCGCTTTTGTGCAGAAAACAGTAACACTTGTTCAGAACGAAAGAAAGCACAGAGCCCCAGATTTGCTGTTGTCCTGGAGAGCTTGCAGAGCACTGGGGGAAAGGCAGGCAGAGAATTCCCTGCTAGCACCTTCTCTGTGCCTGGGAAGCACAAGTGTTCACATTGCTTCGCAGAATCGCTTTTGTGCAGAAAACAGTAACACTTGTTCAGAACGAAAGAAAGCACAGAGCCCCAGATTTTATGTTGTCCTGGAGAGCTTGCAGAGCACTGGGGAAAGGCAGGCAGAGAATTCCCTGCTAGCACCTTCTCTGTGCCTGGGAAGCACAAGTGTTCACATTGCTTCGCAGAATCGCTTTTGTGCAGAAAACAGTAACACTTGTTCAGAACGAAAGAAAGCACAGAGCCCCAGATTTGCTGTTGTCCTGGAGAGCTTGCAGAGCACTGGGGAAAGGCAGGCAGAGAATTCCCTGCTAGCACCTTCTCTGTGCCTGGGAAGCAGAAGTGTTCACATTGCTTCCAGAATTGCTTTTGTGCAGAAAACAGTAACACTTGTTCAGAACGAAATAAAGCACAGAGCCCCAGATTTTATGTTGTCCTGGAGAGCTTGCAGAGCACTGGGGAAAGGCAGGCAGAGAATTCCCTGCTAGCACCTTCTCTGTGCCTGTTCACATTGCTTCGCAGAATCGCTTTTGTGCAGAAAACAGTAACACTTGTTCAGAACGAAAGAAGCACAGAGCCCCAGATTTTATGTTGTCCTGGAGAGCTTGCAGAGCACTGGGGAAAGGCAGCAGAGAATTCCCTGCTAGCACCTTCTCTGTGCCTGGGAAGCACAAGTGTTCACATTGCTTCGCAGAATCGCTTTTGTGCAGAAAACAGTAACACTTGTTCAGAACGAAAGAAAGCACAGAGCCCCAGATTTTATGTTGTCCTGGAGAGCTTGCAGAGCACTGGGGAAAGGCAGGCAGAGAATTCCCTGCTAGCACCTTCTCTGTGCCTGGGAAGCAGAAGTGTTCACATTGCTTGGCAGAATCGCTTTTGTGCAGAAAACAGTAACACTTGTTCAGAACGAAAGAAAGCACAGAGCCCCAGATTTTATGTTGTCCTGGAGAGCTTGCAGAGCACTGGGGAAAGGCAGGCAGAGAATTCCCTGCTAGCACCTTCTCTGTGCCTGGGAAGCAGAAGTGTTCACATTGCTTCGCAGAATCGCTTTTGTGCAGAAAACAGTAACACTTGTTCAGAACGAAAGAAAGCACAGAGCCCCAGATTTTATGTTGTCCTGGAGAGCTTGCAGAGCACTGGGGAAAGGCAGGCAGAGAATTCCCTGCTAGCACCTTCTCTGTGCCTGTTCACATTGCTTCGCAGAATCGCTTTTGTGCAGAAAACAGTAACACTTGTTCAGAACGAAAGAAAGCACAGAGCCCCAGATTTTATGTTGTCCCTGGAGAGCTTGCAGAGCACTGGGAAAGGCAGACAGAGAATTCCCTGCTAGCACCTTCTCTGTGCCTGTTCACATTGCTTCGCAGAATCGCTTTTGTGCAGAAAACAGTAACACTTGTTCAGAACAAAAGAAAGCACAGAGCCCCAGATTTTATGTTGTCCTGGAGAGCTTGCAGAGCACTGGGGAAAGGCAGGCAGAGAATTCCCTGCTAGCACCTTCTCTGTGCCTGGGAAGCACAAGTGTTCACATTGCTTCGCAGAATCGCTTTTGTGCAGAAAACAGTAACACTTGTTCAGAACGAAAGAAAGCACAGAGCCCCAGATTTTATGTTGTCCCTGGAGAGCTTGCAGAGCACTGGGGAAAGGCAGGCAGAGAATTCCCTGCTAGCACCTTCTCTGTGCCTGGGAAGCACAAGTGTTCACATTGCTTCGCAGAATCGCTTTTGTGCAGAAAAACAGTAAACACTTGTTCAGAACGAAAGAAAGCACAGAGCCCCAGATTTTATGTTGTCCTGGAGAGCTTGCAGAGCACTGGGGAAAGGCAGGCAGAGAATTCCCTGCTAGCACCTTCTCTGTGCCTGGGAAGCACAAGTGTTCACATTGCTTCGCAGAATCGCTTTTGTGCAGAAAACAGTAACACTTGTTCAGAACGAAAGAAAGCACAGAGCCCCAGATTTTATGTTGTCCTGGAGAGCTTGCAGAGCACTGGGGAAAGGCAGGCAGAGAATTCCCTGCTAGCACCTTCTCTGTGCCTGTTCACATTGCTTCGCAGAATCGCTTTTGTGCAGAAAACAGTAACACTTGTTCAGAACGAAAGAAAGCACAGAGCCCCAGATTTTATGTTGTCCTGGAGAGCTTGCAGAGCACTGGGGAAAGGCAGGCAGAGAATTCCCTGCTAGCACCTTCTCTGTGCCTGTTCACATTGCTTGGCAGAATCGCTTTTGTGCAGAAAACAGTAACACTTGTTCAGAACGAAAGAAAGCACAGAGCCCCAGATTTTATGTTGTCCTGGAGAGCTTGCAGAGCACTGGGGAAAGGCAGGCAGAGAATTCCCTGCTAGCACCTTCTCTGTGCCTGGAAGCACAAGTGTTCACATTGCTTGGCAGAATCGCTTTTGTGCAGAAAACAGTAACACTTGTTCAGAACGAAAGAAAGCACAGAGCCCCAGATTTTATGTTGTCCTGGAGAGCTTGCAGAGCACTGGGAAAGGCAGGCAGAGAATTCCCTGCTAGCACCTTCCCTGTGCCTGGGAAGCAGAAGTGTTCACATTGCTTGGCAGAATCGCTTTTGTGCAGAAAACAGTAACACTTGTTCAGAACGAAAGAAAGCACAGAGCCCCAGATTTTATGTTGTCCTCGGAGAGCTTGCAGAGCACTGGGGAAAGGCAGGCAGAGAATTCCCTGCTAGCACCTTCTCTGTGCCTGGGAAGCACAAGTGTTCACATTGCTTCGCAGAATCGCTTTTGTGCAGAAAACAGTAACACTTGTTCAGAATGAAAGAAAGCACAGAGCCCCAGATTTTATGTTGTCCTGGAGAGCTTGCAGAGCACTGGGGAAAGGCAGGCAGAGAATTCCCTGCTAGCACCTTCTCTGTGCCTGTTCACATTGCTTCGCAGAATCGCTTTTGTGCAGAAAACAGTAACACTTGTTCAGAACGAAAGAAAGCACAGAGCCCCAGATTTGCTGTTGTCCTGGAGAGCTTGCAGAGCACTGGGGAAAGGCAGGCAGAGAATTCCCTGCTAGCACCTTCTCTGTGCCTGGGAAGCACAAGTGTTCACATTGCTTCGCAGAATCGCTTTTGTGCAGAAAACAGTAACACTTGTTCAGAACGAAAGAAAGCACAGAGCCCCAGATTTTATGTTGTCCTGGAGAGCTTGCAGAGCACTGGGGAAAGGCAGGCAGAGAATTCCCCTGCTAGCACCTTCTCTGTGCCTGGGAAGCACAAGTGTTCACATTGCTTGGCAGAATCGCTTTTGTTGCAGAAAACAGTAACACTTGTTCAGAACGAAAGAAAGCACAGAGCCCCAGATTTTATGTTGTCCTGGAGAGCTTGCAGAGCACTGGGGAAAGGCAGGCAGAGAATTCCCTGCTAGCACCTTCTCTGTGCCTGGAAGCACAAGTGTTCACATTGCTTCGCAGAATCGCTTTTGTGCAGAAAACAGTAACACTTGTTCAGAACGAAAGAAAGCACAGAGCCCCAGATTTTATGTTGTCCTGGAGAGCTTGCAGAGCACTGGGGAAAGGCAGGCAGAGAATTCCCTGCTAGCACCTTCTCTGTGCCTGGGAAGCAGAAGTGTTCACATTGCTTCACAGAATCGCTTTTCAGAAAACAGTAACACTTGTTCAGAACGAAAGAAAGCACAGAGCCCCAGATTTTATGTTGTCCTGGAGAGCTTGCAGAGCACTGGGGAAAGGCAGGCAGAGAATTCCCTGCTAGCACCTTCTCTGTGCCTGGGAAGCACAAGTGTTCACATTGCTTCGCAGAATCGCTTTTGTGCAGAAAACAGTAACACTTGTTCAGAACGAAAGAAAGCACAGAGCCCCAGATTTTATGTTGTCCTGGAGAGCTTGCAGAGCACTGGGGAAAGGCAGGCAGAGAATTCCCTGCTAGCACCTTCTCTGTGCCTGTTCACATTGCTTCGCAGAATCGCTTTTGTGCAGAAAACAGTAACACTTGTTCAGAACGAAAGAAAGCACAGAGCCCCAGATTTGCTGTTGTCCTGGAGAGCTTGCAGAGCACTGGGGAAAGGCAGGCAGAGAATTCCCTGCTAGCACCTTCTCTGTGCCTGGGAAGCACAAGTGTTCACATTGCTTCGCAGAATCGCTTTTGTGCAGAAAACAGTAACACTTGTTCAGAACGAAAGAAAGCACAGAGCCCCAGATTTGCTGTTGTCCTGGAGAGCTTGCAGAGCACTGGGGAAAGGCAGGCAGAGAATTCCCTGCTAGCACCTTCTCTGTGCCTGGGAAGCACAAGTGTTCACATTGCTTCGCAGAATCGCTTTTGTGCAGAAAACAGTAACACTTGTTCAGAACGAAAGAAAGCACAGAGCCCCAGATTTTATGTTGTCCTGGAGAGCTTGCAGAGCACTGGGGAAAGGCAGGCAGAGAATTCCCTGCTAGCACCTTCTCTGTGCCTGGGAAGCAGAAGTGTTCACATTGCTTCGCAGAATCGCTTTTGTGCAGAAAACAGTAACACTTGTTCAGAACGAAAGAAAGCACAGAGCCCCAGATTTTATGTTGTCCTGGAGAGCTTGCAGAGCACTGGGGAAAGGCAGGCAGAGAATTCCCTGCTAGCACCTTCTCTGTGCCTGTTCACATTGCTTCGCAGAATCGCTTTTGTGCAGAAAACAGTAACACTTGTTCAGAACGAAAGAAAGCACAGAGCCCCAGATTTTATGTTGTCCTGGAGAGCTTGCAGAGCACTGGGGAAAGGCAGGCAGAGAATTCCCTGCTAGCACCTTCTCTGTGCCTGGGAAGCAGAAGTGTTCACATTGCTTGGCAGAATCGCTTTTGTGCAGAAAACAGTAACACTTGTTCAGAACGAAAGAAAGCACAGAGCCCCAGATTTTATGTTGTCCTGGAGAGCTTGCAGAGCACTGGGGAAAGGCAGGCAGAGAATTCCCTGCTAGCACCTTCCCTGTGCCTGGGAAGCAGAAGTGTTCACATTGCTTGGCAGAATCGCTTTTGTGCAGAAAACAGTAACACTTGTTCAGAACGAAAGAAAGCACAGAGCCCCAGATTTTATGTTGTCCTGGAGAGCTTGCAGAGCACTGGGGAAAGGCAGGCAGAGAATTCCCTGCTAGCACCTTCTCTGTGCCTGGGAAGCACAAGTGTTCGCATTGCTTCGCAGAATCGCTTTTGTGCAGAAAACAGTAACACTTGTTCAGAACGAAAGAAAGCACAGAGCCCCAGATTTGCTGTTGTCCTGGAGAGCTTGCAGAGCACTGGGGAAAGGCAGGCAGAGAATTCCCTGCTAGCACCTTCTCTGTGCCTGGGAAGCAGAAGTGTTCACATTGCTTCGCAGAATCGCTTTTGTGCAGAAAACAGTAACACTTGTTCAGAACGAAAGAAAGCACAGAGCCCCAGATTTTATGTTGTCCTGGAGAGCTTGCAGAGCACTGGGGAAAGGCAGGCAGAGAATTCCCTGCTAGCACCTTCTCTGTGCCTGTTCACATTGCTTCGCAGAATCGCTTTTGTGCAGAAAACAGTAACACTTGTTCAGAACGAAAGAAAGCACAGAGCCCCAGATTTGCTGTTGTCCTGGAGAGCTTGCAGAGCACTGGGGAAAGGCAGGCAGAGAATTCCCTGCTAGCACCTTCTCTGTGCCTGGGAAGCACAAGTGTTCACATTGCTTCGCAGAATCGCTTTTGTGCAGAAAACAGTAACACTTGTTCAGAACGAAAGAAAGCACAGAGCCCCAGATTTGCTGTTGTCCTGGAGAGCTTGCAGAGCACTGGGGAAAGGCAGGCAGAGAATTCCCTGCTAGCACCTTCTCTGTGCCTGGGAAGCACAAGTGTTCACATTGCTTCGCAGAATCGCTTTTGTGCAGAAAACAGTAACACTTGTTCAGAACGAAAGAAAGCACAGAGCCCCAGATTTTATGTTGTCCTGGAGAGCTTGCAGAGCACTGGGGAAAGGCAGGCAGAGAATTCCCTGCTAGCACCTTCTCTGTGCCTGGGAAGCAGAAGTGTTCACATTGCTTCGCAGAATCGCTTTTGTGCAGAAAACAGTAACACTTGTTCAGAACGAAAGAAAGCACAGAGCCCCAGATTTTATGTTGTCCTGGAGAGCTTGCAGAGCACTGGGGAAAGGCAGGCAGAGAATTCCCTGCTAGCACCTTCTCTGTGCCTGTTCACATTGCTTCGCAGAATCGCTTTTGTGCAGAAAACAGTAACACTTGTTCAGAACGAAAGAAAGCACAGAGCCCCAGATTTTATGTTGTCCTGGAGAGCTTGCAGAGCACTGGGGAAAGGCAGGCAGAGAATTCCCTGCTAGCACCTTCTCTGTGCCTGGGAAGCAGAAGTGTTCACATTGCTTGGCAGAATCGCTTTTGTGCAGAAAACAGTAACACTTGTTCAGAACGAAAGAAAGCACAGAGCCCCAGATTTTATGTTGTCCTGGAGAGCTTGCAGAGCACTGGGGAAAGGCAGGCAGAGAATTCCCTGCTAGCACCTTCCCTGTGCCTGGGAAGCAGAAGTGTTCACATTGCTTGGCAGAATCGCTTTTGTGCAGAAAACAGTAACACTTGTTCAGAACGAAAGAAAGCACAGAGCCCCAGATTTTATGTTGTCCTGGAGAGCTTGCAGAGCACTGGGGAAAGGCAGGCAGAGAATTCCCTGCTAGCACCTTCTCTGTGCCTGGGAAGCACAAGTGTTCACATTGCTTCGCAGAATCGCTTTTGTGCAGAAAACAGTAACACTTGTTCAGAATGAAAGAAAGCACAGAGCCCCAGATTTTATGTTGTCCTGGAGAGCTTGCAGAGCACTGGGGAAAGGCAGGCAGAGAATTCCCTGCTAGCACCTTCTCTGTGCCTGTTCACATTGCTTCGCAGAATCGCTTTTGTGCAGAAAACAGTAACACTTGTTCAGAACGAAAGAAAGCACAGAGCCCCAGATTTTATGTTGTCCTGGAGAGCTTGCAGAGCACTGGGGAAAGGCAGGCAGAGAATTCCCTGCTAGCACCTTCTCTGTGCCTGGGAAGCAGAAGTGTTCACATTGCTTGGCAGAATCGCTTTTGTGCAGAAAACAGTAACACTTGTTCAGAACGAAAGAAAGCACAGAGCCCCAGATTTTATGTTGTCCTGGAGAGCTTGCAGAGCACTGGGGAAAGGCAGGCAGAGAATTCCCTGCTAGCACCTTCCCTGTGCCTGGGAAGCAGAAGTGTTCACATTGCTTGGCAGAATCGCTTTTGTGCAGAAAACAGTAACACTTGTTCAGAACGAAAGAAAGCACAGAGCCCCAGATTTGCTGTTGTCCTGGAGAGCTTGCAGAGCACTGGGGAAAGGCAGGCAGAGAATTCCCTGCTAGCACCTTCTCTGTGCCTGGGAAGCACAAGTGTTCACATTGCTTCGCAGAATCGCTTTTGTGCAGAAAACAGTAACACTTGTTCAGAACGAAAGAAAGCACAGAGCCCCAGATTTTATGTTGTCCTGGAGAGCTTGCAGAGCACTGGGGAAAGGCAGGCAGAGAATTCCCTGCTAGCACCTTCTCTGTGCCTGGGAAGCACAAGTGTTCACATTGCTTGGCAGAATCGCTTTTGTGCAGAAAACAGTAACACTTGTTCAGAACGAAAGAAAGCACAGAGCCCCAGATTTTATGTTGTCCTGGAGAGCTTGCAGAGCACTGGGGAAAGGCAGGCAGAGAATTCCCTGCTAGCACCTTCTCTGTGCCTGGGAAGCACAAGTGTTCACATTGCTTCGCAGAATCGCTTTTGTGCAGAAAACAGTAACACTTGTTCAGAACGAAAGAAAGCACAGAGCCCCAGATTTTATGTTGTCCTGGAGAGCTTGCAGAGCACTGGGGAAAGGCAGGCAGAGAATTCCCTGCTAGCACCTTCTCTGTGCCTGGGAAGCAGAAGTGTTCACATTGCTTGGCAGAATCGCTTTTGTTCAGAAAACAGTAACACTTGTTCAGAACGAAAGAAAGCACAGAGCCCCAGATTTTATGTTGTCCTGGAGAGCTTGCAGAGCACTGGGGAAAGGCAGGCAGAGAATTCCCTGCTAGCACCTTCTCTGTGCCTGGGAAGCACAAGTGTTCACATTGCTTCGCAGAATCGCTTTTGTGCAGAAAACAGTAACACTTGTTCAGAACGAAAGAAAGCACAGAGCCCCAGATTTTATGTTGTCCTGGAGAGCTTGCAGAGCACTGGGGAAAGGCAGGCAGAGAATTCCCTGCTAGCACCTTCTCTGTGCCTGTTCACATTGCTTCGCAGAATCGCTTTTGTGCAGAAAACAGTAACACTTGTTCAGAACGAAAGAAAGCACAGAGCCCCAGATTTGCTGTTGTCCTGGAGAGCTTGCAGAGCACTGGGGAAAGGCAGGCAGAGAATTCCCTGCTAGCACCTTCTCTGTGCCTGGGAAGCACAAGTGTTCACATTGCTTGGCAGAATCGCTTTTGTGCAGAAAACAGTAACACTTGTTCAGAACGAAAGAAAGCACAGAGCCCCAGATTTTATGTTGTCCTGGAGAGCTTGCAGAGCACTGGGGAAAGGCAGGCAGAGAATTCCCTGCTAGCACCTTCTCTGTGCCTGGGAAGCACAAGTGTTCACATTGCTTCGCAGAATCGCTTTTGTGCAGAAAACAGTAACACTTGTTCAGAACGAAAGAAAGCACAGAGCCCCAGATTTTATGTTGTCCTGGAGAGCTTGCAGAGCACTGGGGAAAGGCAGGCAGAGAATTCCCTGCTAGCACCTTCTCTGTGCCTGGGAAGCACAAGTGTTCACATTGCTTCGCAGAATCGCTTTTGTGCAGAAAACAGTAACACTTGTTCAGAACGAAAGAAAGCACAGAGCCCCAGATTTTATGTTGTCCTGGAGAGCTTGCAGAGCACTGGGGAAAGGCAGGCAGAGAATTCCCTGCTAGCACCTTCTCTGTGCCTGTTCACATTGCTTCGCAGAATCGCTTTTGTGCAGAAAACAGTAACACTTGTTCAGAACGAAAGAAAGCACAGAGTCCCAGATTTTATGTTGTCCTGGAGAGCTTGCAGAGCACTGGGGAAAGGCAGGCAGAGAATTCCCTGCTAGCACCTTCTCTGTGCCTGTTCACATTGCTTCGCAGAATCGCTTTTGTGCAGAAAACAGTAACACTTGTTCAGAACAAAAGAAAGCACAGAGCCCCAGATTTTATGTTGTCCTGGAGAGCTTGCAGAGCACTGGGGAAAGGCAGGCAGAGAATTCCCTGCTAGCACCTTCTCTGTGCCTGGGAAGCACAAGTGTTCACATTGCTTCGCAGAATCGCTTTTGTGCAGAAAACAGTAACACTTGTTCAGAACGAAAGAAAGCACAGAGCCCCAGATTTTATGTTGTCCTGGAGAGCTTGCAGAGCACTGGGGAAAGGCAGGCAGAGAATTCCCTGCTAGCACCTTCTCTGTGCCTGGGAAGCACAAGTGTTCACATTGCTTGGCAGAATCGCTTTTGTGCAGAAAACAGTAACACTTGTTCAGAACGAAAGAAAGCACAGAGCCCCAGATTTTATGTTGTCCTGGAGAGCTTGCAGAGCACTGGGGAAAGGCAGGCAGAGAATTCCCTGCTAGCACCTTCTCTGTGCCTGGGAAGCAGAAGTGTTCACATTGCTTCCAGAATTGCTTTTGTGCAGAAAACACTAACACTTGTTCAGAACGAAAGAAAGCACAGAGCCCCAGATTTGCTGTTGTCCTGGAGAGCTTGCAGAGCACTGGGGAAAGGCAGGCAGAGAATTCCCTGCTAGCACCTTCTCTGTGCCTGGGAAGCACAAGTGTTCACATTGCTTCGCAGAATCGCTTTTGTGCAGAAAACAGTAACACTTGTTCAGAACGAAAGAAAGCACAGAGCCCCAGATTTTATGTTGTCCTGGAGAGCTTGCAGAGCACTGGGGAAAGGCAGGCAGAGAATTCCCTGCTAGCACCTTCTCTGTGCCTGGGAAGCACAAGTGTTCACATTGCTTCGCAGAATCGCTTTTGTGCAGAAAACAGTAACACTTGTTCAGAACGAAAGAAAGCACAGAGCCCCAGATTTGCTGTTGTCCTGGAGAGCTTGCAGAGCACTGGGGAAAGGCAGGCAGAGAATTCCCTGCTAGCACCTTCTCTGTGCCTGGGAAGCAGAAGTGTTCACATTGCTTCCAGAATTGCTTTTGTGCAGAAAACACTAACACTTGTTCAGAACGAAATAAAGCACAGAGCCCCAGATTTTATGTTGTCCTGGAGAGCTTGCAGAGCACTGGGGAAAGGCAGGCAGAGAATTCCCTGCTAGCACCTTCTCTGTGCCTGTTCACATTGCTTCGCAGAATCGCTTTTGTGCAGAAAACAGTAACACTTGTTCAGAACGAAAGAAAGCACAGAGCCCCAGATTTTATGTTGTCCTGGAGAGCTTGCAGAGCACTGGGGAAAGGCAGGCAGAGAATTCCCTGCTAGCACCTTCTCTGTGCCTGGGAAGCACAAGTGTTCACATTGCTTGGCAGAATCGCTTTTGTGCAGAAAACAGTAACACTTGTTCAGAACGAAAGAAAGCACAGAGCCCCAGATTTTATGTTGTCCTGGAGAGCTTGCAGAGCACTGGGGAAAGGCAGGCAGAGAATTCCCTGCTAGCACCTTCTCTGTGCCTGGGAAGCACAAGTGTTCACATTGCTTGGCAGAATCGCTTTTGTGCAGAAAACAGTAACACTTGTTCAGAACGAAAGAAAGCACAGAGCCCCAGATTTTATGTTGTCCTGGAGAGCTTGCAGAGCACTGGGGAAAGGCAGGCAGAGAATTCCCTGCTAGCACCTTCTCTGTGCCTGGGAAGCACAAGTGTTCACATTGCTTCGCAGAATCGCTTTTGTGCAGAAAACAGTAACACTTGTTCAGAACGAAAGAAAGCACAGAGCCCCAGATTTTATGTTGTCCTGGAGAGCTTGCAGAGCACTGGGGAAAGGCAGGCAGAGAATTCCCTGCTAGCACCTTCTCTGTGCCTGGGAAGCACAAGTGTTCACATTGCTTGGCAGAATCGCTTTTGTGCAGAAAACAGTAACACTTGTTCAGAACGAAAGAAAGCACAGAGCCCCAGATTTGCTGTTGTCCTGGAGAGCTTGCAGAGCACTGGGGAAAGGCAGGCAGAGAATTCCCTGCTAGCACCTTCTCTGTGCCTGGGAAGCACAAGTGTTCACATTGCTTCGCAGAATCGCTTTTGTGCAGAAAACAGTAACACTTGTTCAGAACGAAAGAAAGCACAGAGCCCCAGATTTTATGTTGTCCTGGAGAGCTTGCAGAGCACTGGGGAAAGGCAGGCAGAGAATTCCCTGCTAGCACCTTCTCTGTGCCTGGGAAGCAGAAGTGTTCACATTGCTTCACAGAATCGCTTTTGTGCAGAAAACAGTAACACTTGTTCAGAACGAAAGAAAGCACAGAGCCCCAGATTTTATGTTGTCCTGGAGAGCTTGCAGAGCACTGGGGAAAGGCAGGCAGAGAATTCCCTGCTAGCACCTTCTCTGTGCCTGGGAAGCACAAGTGTTCACATTGCTTCGCAGAATCGCTTTTGTGCAGAAAACAGTAACACTTGTTCAGAACGAAAGAAAGCACAGAGCCCCAGATTTTATGTTGTCCTGGAGAGCTTGCAGAGCACTGGGGAAAGGCAGGCAGAGAATTCCCTGCTAGCACCTTCTCTGTGCCTGGGAAGCAGAAGTGTTCACATTGCTTGGCAGAATCGCTTTTGTGCAGAAAACAGTAACACTTGTTCAGAACGAAAGAAAGCACAGAGCCCCAGATTTTATGTTGTCCTGGAGAGCTTGCAGAGCACTGGGGAAAGGCAGGCAGAGAATTCCCTGCTAGCACCTTCTCTGTGCCTGGGAAGCAGAAGTGTTCACATTGCTTCGCAGAATCGCTTTTGTGCAGAAAACAGTAACACTTGTTCAGAACGAAAGAAAGCACAGAGCCCCAGATTTTATGTTGTCCTGGAGAGCTTGCAGAGCACTGGGGAAAGGCAGGCAGAGAATTCCCTGCTAGCACCTTCTCTGTGCCTGTTCACATTGCTTCGCAGAATCGCTTTTGTGCAGAAAACAGTAACACTTGTTCAGAACGAAAGAAAGCACAGAGCCCCAGATTTTATGTT
The DNA here is from genome assembly GCF_047716275.1 of Strix uralensis. Classification (NCBI taxonomy): domain Eukaryota; kingdom Metazoa; phylum Chordata; class Aves; order Strigiformes; family Strigidae; genus Strix; species Strix uralensis. The sequence goes on from NW_027436808.1 coordinate 60,925, forward strand.
GTCCTGGAGAGCTTGCAGAGCACTGGGGAAAGGCAGGCAGAGAATTCCCTGCTAGCACCTTCTCTGTGCCTGTTCACATTGCTTGGCAGAATCGCTTTTGTGCAGAAAACAGTAACACTTGTTCAGAACAAAAGAAAGCACAGAGCCCCAGATTTTATGTTGTCCTGGAGAGCTTGCAGAGCACTGGGGAAAGGCAGGCAGAGAATTCCCTGCTAGCACCTTCTCTGTGCCTGGGAAGCACAAGTGTTCACATTGCTTCGCAGAATCGCTTTTGTGCAGAAAACAGTAACACTTGTTCAGAATGAAAGAAAGCACAGAGCCCCAGATTTTATGTTGTCCTGGAGAGCTTGCAGAGCACTGGGGAAAGGCAGGCAGAGAATTCCCTGCTAGCACCTTCTCTGTGCCTGGGAAGCACAAGTGTTCACATTGCTTGGCAGAATCGCTTTTGTGCAGAAAACAGTAACACTTGTTCAGAACGAAAGAAAGCACAGAGCCCCAGATTTGCTGTTGTCCTGGAGAGCTTGCAGAGCACTGGGGAAAGGCAGGCAGAGAATTCCCTGCTAGCACCTTCTCTGTGCCTGTTCACATTGCTTCGCAGAATCGCTTTTGTGCAGAAAACAGTAACACTTGTTCAGAACAAAAGAAAGCACAGAGCCCCAGATTTTATGTTGTCCTGGAGAGCTTGCAGAGCACTGGGGAAAGGCAGGCAGAGAATTCCCTGCTAGCACCTTCTCTGTGCCTGGGAAGCACAAGTGTTCACATTGCTTCGCAGAATCGCTTTTGTGCAGAAAACAGTAACACTTGTTCAGAACGAAAGAAAGCACAGAGCCCCAGATTTTATGTTGTCCTGGAGAGCTTGCAGAGCACTGGGGAAAGGCAGGCAGAGAATTCCCTGCTAGCACCTTCTCTGTGCCTGGGAAGCACAAGTGTTCGCATTGCTTCGCAGAATCGCTTTTGTGCAGAAAACAGTAACACTTGTTCAGAACGAAAGAAAGCACAGAGCCCCAGATTTGCTGTTGTCCTGGAGAGCTTGCAGAGCACTGGGGAAAGGCAGGCAGAGAATTCCCTGCTAGCACCTTCTCTGTGCCTGGGAAGCAGAAGTGTTCACATTGCTTCGCAGAATCGCTTTTGTGCAGAAAACAGTAACACTTGTTCAGAACGAAAGAAAGCACAGAGCCCCAGATTTTATGTTGTCCTGGAGAGCTTGCAGAGCACTGGGGAAAGGCAGGCAGAGAATTCCCTGCTAGCACCTTCTCTGTGCCTGGGAAGCACAAGTGTTCACATTGCTTCGCAGAATCGCTTTTGTGCAGAAAACAGTAACACTTGTTCAGAACGAAAGAAAGCACAGAGCCCCAGATTTGCTGTTGTCCTGGAGAGCTTGCAGAGCACTGGGGAAAGGCAGGCAGAGAATTCCCTGCTAGCACCTTCTCTGTGCCTGGGAAGCACAAGTGTTCACATTGCTTCGCAGAATCGCTTTTGTGCAGAAAACAGTAACACTTGTTCAGAACGAAAGAAAGCACAGAGCCCCAGATTTTATGTTGTCCTGGAGAGCTTGCAGAGCACTGGGGAAAGGCAGGCAGAGAATTCCCTGCTAGCACCTTCTCTGTGCCTGGGAAGCAGAAGTGTTCACATTGCTTCGCAGAATCGCTTTTGTGCAGAAAACAGTAACACTTGTTCAGAACGAAAGAAAGCACAGAGCCCCAGATTTTATGTTGTCCTGGAGAGCTTGCAGAGCACTGGGGAAAGGCAGGCAGAGAATTCCCTGCTAGCACCTTCTCTGTGCCTGTTCACATTGCTTCGCAGAATCGCTTTTGTGCAGAAAACAGTAACACTTGTTCAGAACGAAAGAAAGCACAGAGCCCCAGATTTTATGTTGTCCTGGAGAGCTTGCAGAGCACTGGGGAAAGGCAGGCAGAGAATTCCCTGCTAGCACCTTCTCTGTGCCTGGGAAGCAGAAGTGTTCACATTGCTTGGCAGAATCGCTTTTGTGCAGAAAACAGTAACACTTGTTCAGAACGAAAGAAAGCACAGAGCCCCAGATTTTATGTTGTCCTGGAGAGCTTGCAGAGCACTGGGGAAAGGCAGGCAGAGAATTCCCTGCTAGCACCTTCCCTGTGCCTGGGAAGCACAAGTGTTCACATTGCTTGGCAGAATCGCTTTTGTGCAGAAAACAGTAACACTTGTTCAGAACGAAAGAAAGCACAGAGCCCCAGATTTTATGTTGTCCTGGAGAGCTTGCAGAGCACTGGGGAAAGGCAGGCAGAGAATTCCCTGCTAGCACCTTCTCTGTGCCTGGGAAGCACAAGTGTTCACATTGCTTCGCAGAATCGCTTTTGTGCAGAAAACAGTAACACTTGTTCAGAATGAAAGAAAGCACAGAGCCCCAGATTTTATGTTGTCCTGGAGAGCTTGCAGAGCACTGGGGAAAGGCAGGCAGAGAATTCCCTGCTAGCACCTTCTCTGTGCCTGTTCACATTGCTTCGCAGAATCGCTTTTGTGCAGAAAACAGTAACACTTGTTCAGAACGAAAGAAAGCACAGAGCCCCAGATTTGCTGTTGTCCTGGAGAGCTTGCAGAGCACTGGGGAAAGGCAGGCAGAGAATTCCCTGCTAGCACCTTCTCTGTGCCTGGGAAGCACAAGTGTTCACATTGCTTCGCAGAATCGCTTTTGTGCAGAAAACAGTAACACTTGTTCAGAACGAAAGAAAGCACAGAGCCCCAGATTTTATGTTGTCCTGGAGAGCTTGCAGAGCACTGGGGAAAGGCAGGCAGAGAATTCCCTGCTAGCACCTTCTCTGTGCCTGGGAAGCACAAGTGTTCACATTGCTTGGCAGAATCGCTTTTGTGCAGAAAACAGTAACACTTGTTCAGAACGAAAGAAAGCACAGAGCCCCAGATTTTATGTTGTCCTGGAGAGCTTGCAGAGCACTGGGGAAAGGCAGGCAGAGAATTCCCTGCTAGCACCTTCTCTGTGCCTGGGAAGCACAAGTGTTCACATTGCTTCGCAGAATCGCTTTTGTTCAGAAAACAGTAACACTTGTTCAGAACGAAAGAAAGCACAGAGCCCCAGATTTTATGTTGTCCTGGAGAGCTTGCAGAGCACTGGGGAAAGGCAGGCAGAGAATTCCCTGCTAGCACCTTCTCTGTGCCTGGGAAGCAGAAGTGTTCACATTGCTTCACAGAATCGCTTTTGTTCAGAAAACAGTAACACTTGTTCAGAACGAAAGAAAGCACAGAGCCCCAGATTTTATGTTGTCCTGGAGAGCTTGCAGAGCACTGGGGAAAGGCAGGCAGAGAATTCCCTGCTAGCACCTTCTCTGTGCCTGGGAAGCACAAGTGTTCACATTGCTTGGCAGAATCGCTTTTGTGCAGAAAACAGTAACACTTGTTCAGAACGAAAGAAAGCACAGAGCCCCAGATTTTATGTTGTCCTGGAGAGCTTGCAGAGCACTGGGGAAAGGCAGGCAGAGAATTCCCTGCTAGCACCTTCTCTGTGCCTGTTCACATTGCTTCGCAGAATCGCTTTTGTGCAGAAAACAGTAACACTTGTTCAGAACGAAAGAAAGCACAGAGCCCCAGATTTGCTGTTGTCCTGGAGAGCTTGCAGAGCACTGGGGAAAGGCAGGCAGAGAATTCCCTGCTAGCACCTTCTCTGTGCCTGGGAAGCACAAGTGTTCACATTGCTTGGCAGAATCGCTTTTGTGCAGAAAACAGTAACACTTGTTCAGAACGAAAGAAAGCACAGAGCCCCAGATTTTATGTTGTCCTGGAGAGCTTGCAGAGCACTGGGGAAAGGCAGGCAGAGAATTCCCTGCTAGCACCTTCTCTGTGCCTGGGAAGCACAAGTGTTCACATTGCTTCGCAGAATCGCTTTTGTGCAGAAAACAGTAACACTTGTTCAGAACGAAAGAAAGCACAGAGCCCCAGATTTTATGTTGTCCTGGAGAGCTTGCAGAGCACTGGGGAAAGGCAGGCAGAGAATTCCCTGCTAGCACCTTCTCTGTGCCTGGGAAGCACAAGTGTTCACATTGCTTCGCAGAATCGCTTTTGTGCAGAAAACAGTAACACTTGTTCAGAACGAAAGAAAGCACAGAGCCCCAGATTTTATGTTGTCCTGGAGAGCTTGCAGAGCACTGGGGAAAGGCAGGCAGAGAATTCCCTGCTAGCACCTTCTCTGTGCCTGTTCACATTGCTTCGCAGAATCGCTTTTGTGCAGAAAACAGTAACACTTGTTCAGAACGAAAGAAAGCACAGAGTCCCAGATTTTATGTTGTCCTGGAGAGCTTGCAGAGCACTGGGGAAAGGCAGGCAGAGAATTCCCTGCTAGCACCTTCTCTGTGCCTGTTCACATTGCTTCGCAGAATCGCTTTTGTGCAGAAAACAGTAACACTTGTTCAGAACGAAAGAAAGCACAGAGCCCCAGATTTTATGTTGTCCTGGAGAGCTTGCAGAGCACTGGGGAAAGGCAGGCAGAGAATTCCCTGCTAGCACCTTCTCTGTGCCTGGGAAGCACAAGTGTTCACATTGCTTCGCAGAATCGCTTTTGTGCAGAAAACAGTAACACTTGTTCAGAACGAAAGAAAGCACAGAGCCCCAGATTTTATGTTGTCCTGGAGAGCTTGCAGAGCACTGGGGAAAGGCAGGCAGAGAATTCCCTGCTAGCACCTTCTCTGTGCCTGGGAAGCACAAGTGTTCACATTGCTTCGCAGAATCGCTTTTGTGCAGAAAACAGTAACACTTGTTCAGAACGAAAGAAAGCACAGAGCCCCAGATTTTATGTTGTCCTGGAGAGCTTGCAGAGCACTGGGGAAAGGCAGGCAGAGAATTCCCTGCTAGCACCTTCTCTGTGCCTGTTCACATTGCTTCGCAGAATCGCTTTTGTGCAGAAAACAGTAACACTTGTTCAGAACGAAAGAAAGCACAGAGTCCCAGATTTTATGTTGTCCTGGAGAGCTTGCAGAGCACTGGGGAAAGGCAGGCAGAGAATTCCCTGCTAGCACCTTCTCTGTGCCTGTTCACATTGCTTCGCAGAATCGCTTTTGTGCAGAAAACAGTAACACTTGTTCAGAACGAAAGAAAGCACAGAGCCCCAGATTTTATGTTGTCCTGGAGAGCTTGCAGAGCACTGGGGAAAGGCAGGCAGAGAATTCCCTGCTAGCACCTTCTCTGTGCCTGGGAAGCAGTAGTGTTCACATTGCTTCGCAGAATCGCTTTTGTGCAGAAAACAGTAACACTTGTTCAGAACGAAAGAAAGCACAGAGCCCCAGATTTTATGTTGTCCTGGAGAGCTTGCAGAGCACTGGGGAAAGGCAGGCAGAGAATTCCCTGCTAGCACCTTCTCTGTGCCTGGGAAGCACAAGTGTTCACATTGCTTCGCAGAATCGCTTTTGTGCAGAAAACAGTAACACTTGTTCAGAACGAAAGAAAGCACAGAGCCCCAGATTTTATGTTGTCCTGGAGAGCTTGCAGAGCACTGGGGAAAGGCAGGCAGAGAATTCCCTGCTAGCACCTTCTCTGTGCCTGGGAAGCACAAGTGTTCACATTGCTTCGCAGAATCGCTTTTGTGCAGAAAACAGTAACACTTGTTCAGAACGAAAGAAAGCACAGAGCCCCAGATTTTATGTTGTCCTGGAGAGCTTGCAGAGCACTGGGGAAAGGCAGGCAGAGAATTCCCTGCTAGCACCTTCTCTGTGCCTGTTCACATTGCTTCGCAGAATCGCTTTTGTGCAGAAAACAGTAACACTTGTTCAGAACGAAAGAAAGCACAGAGCCCCAGATTTGCTGTTGTCCTGGAGAGCTTGCAGAGCACTGGGGAAAGGCAGGCAGAGAATTCCCTGCTAGCACCTTCTCTGTGCCTGGGAAGCACAAGTGTTCACATTGCTTCGCAGAATCGCTTTTGTGCAGAAAACAGTAACACTTGTTCAGAACGAAAGAAAGCACAGAGCCCCAGATTTTATGTTGTCCTGGAGAGCTTGCAGAGCACTGGGGAAAGGCAGGCAGAGAATTCCCTGCTAGCACCTTCTCTGTGCCTGGGAAGCACAAGTGTTCACATTGCTTCGCAGAATCGCTTTTGTGCAGAAAACAGTAACACTTGTTCAGAACGAAAGAAAGCACAGAGCCCCAGATTTTATGTTGTCCTGGAGAGCTTGCAGAGCACTGGGGAAAGGCAGGCAGAGAATTCCCTGCTAGCACCTTCTCTGTGCCTGGGAAGCAGAAGTGTTCACATTGCTTGGCAGAATCGCTTTTGTGCAGAAAACAGTAACACTTGTTCAGAACGAAAGAAAGCACAGAGCCCCAGATTTTATGTTGTCCTGGAGAGCTTGCAGAGCACTGGGGAAAGGCAGGCAGAGAATTCCCTGCTAGCACCTTCTCTGTGCCTGGGAAGCAGAAGTGTTCACATTGCTTCGCAGAATCGCTTTTGTGCAGAAAACAGTAACACTTGTTCAGAACGAAAGAAAGCACAGAGCCCCAGATTTTATGTTGTCCTGGAGAGCTTGCAGAGCACTGGGGAAAGGCAGGCAGAGAATTCCCTGCTAGCACCTTCTCTGTGCCTGTTCACATTGCTTCGCAGAATCGCTTTTGTGCAGAAAACAGTAACACTTGTTCAGAACGAAAGAAAGCACAGAGCCCCAGATTTTATGTTGTCCTGGAGAGCTTGCAGAGCACTGGGGAAAGGCAGACAGAGAATTCCCTGCTAGCACCTTCTCTGTGCCTGTTCACATTGCTTCGCAGAATCGCTTTTGTGCAGAAAACAGTAACACTTGTTCAGAACAAAAGAAAGCACAGAGCCCCAGATTTTATGTTGTCCTGGAGAGCTTGCAGAGCACTGGGGAAAGGCAGGCAGAGAATTCCCTGCTAGCACCTTCTCTGTGCCTGGGAAGCACAAGTGTTCACATTGCTTCGCAGAATCGCTTTTGTGCAGAAAACAGTAACACTTGTTCAGAACGAAAGAAAGCACAGAGCCCCAGATTTTATGTTGTCCTGGAGAGCTTGCAGAGCACTGGGGAAAGGCAGGCAGAGAATTCCCTGCTAGCACCTTCTCTGTGCCTGGGAAGCACAAGTGTTCACATTGCTTCGCAGAATCGCTTTTGTGCAGAAAACAGTAACACTTGTTCAGAACGAAAGAAAGCACAGAGCCCCAGATTTTATGTTGTCCTGGAGAGCTTGCAGAGCACTGGGGAAAGGCAGGCAGAGAATTCCCTGCTAGCACCTTCTCTGTGCCTGGGAAGCACAAGTGTTCACATTGCTTCGCAGAATCGCTTTTGTGCAGAAAACAGTAACACTTGTTCAGAACGAAAGAAAGCACAGAGCCCCAGATTTTATGTTGTCCTGGAGAGCTTGCAGAGCACTGGGGAAAGGCAGGCAGAGAATTCCCTGCTAGCACCTTCTCTGTGCCTGTTCACATTGCTTCGCAGAATCGCTTTTGTGCAGAAAACAGTAACACTTGTTCAGAACGAAAGAAAGCACAGAGCCCCAGATTTTATGTTGTCCTGGAGAGCTTGCAGAGCACTGGGGAAAGGCAGGCAGAGAATTCCCTGCTAGCACCTTCTCTGTGCCTGTTCACATTGCTTGGCAGAATCGCTTTTGTGCAGAAAACAGTAACACTTGTTCAGAACGAAAGAAAGCACAGAGCCCCAGATTTTATGTTGTCCTGGAGAGCTTGCAGAGCACTGGGGAAAGGCAGGCAGAGAATTCCCTGCTAGCACCTTCTCTGTGCCTGGGAAGCACAAGTGTTCACATTGCTTGGCAGAATCGCTTTTGTGCAGAAAACAGTAACACTTGTTCAGAACGAAAGAAAGCACAGAGCCCCAGATTTTATGTTGTCCTGGAGAGCTTGCAGAGCACTGGGGAAAGGCAGGCAGAGAATTCCCTGCTAGCACCTTCCCTGTGCCTGGGAAGCAGAAGTGTTCACATTGCTTGGCAGAATCGCTTTTGTGCAGAAAACAGTAACACTTGTTCAGAACGAAAGAAAGCACAGAGCCCCAGATTTTATGTTGTCCTGGAGAGCTTGCAGAGCACTGGGGAAAGGCAGGCAGAGAATTCCCTGCTAGCACCTTCTCTGTGCCTGGGAAGCACAAGTGTTCACATTGCTTCGCAGAATCGCTTTTGTGCAGAAAACAGTAACACTTGTTCAGAACGAAAGAAAGCACAGAGCCCCAGATTTTATGTTGTCCTGGAGAGCTTGCAGAGCACTGGGGAAAGGCAGGCAGAGAATTCCCTGCTAGCACCTTCTCTGTGCCTGTTCACATTGCTTCGCAGAATCGCTTTTGTGCAGAAAACAGTAACACTTGTTCAGAACGAAAGAAAGCACAGAGCCCCAGATTTGCTGTTGTCCTGGAGAGCTTGCAGAGCACTGGGGAAAGGCAGGCAGAGAATTCCCTGCTAGCACCTTCTCTGTGCCTGGGAAGCACAAGTGTTCACATTGCTTCGCAGAATCGCTTTTGTGCAGAAAACAGTAACACTTGTTCAGAACGAAAGAAAGCACAGAGCCCCAGATTTTATGTTGTCCTGGAGAGCTTGCAGAGCACTGGGGAAAGGCAGGCAGAGAATTCCCTGCTAGCACCTTCTCTGTGCCTGGGAAGCACAAGTGTTCACATTGCTTGGCAGAATCGCTTTTGTGCAGAAAACAGTAACACTTGTTCAGAACGAAAGAAAGCACAGAGCCCCAGATTTTATGTTGTCCTGGAGAGCTTGCAGAGCACTGGGGAAAGGCAGGCAGAGAATTCCCTGCTAGCACCTTCTCTGTGCCTGGGAAGCACAAGTGTTCACATTGCTTCGCAGAATCGCTTTTGTGCAGAAAACAGTAACACTTGTTCAGAACGAAAGAAAGCACAGAGCCCCAGATTTTATGTTGTCCTGGAGAGCTTGCAGAGCACTGGGGAAAGGCAGGCAGAGAATTCCCTGCTAGCACCTTCTCTGTGCCTGGGAAGCAGAAGTGTTCACATTGCTTCACAGAATCGCTTTTGTTCAGAAAACAGTAACACTTGTTCAGAACGAAAGAAAGCACAGAGCCCCAGATTTTATGTTGTCCTGGAGAGCTTGCAGAGCACTGGGGAAAGGCAGGCAGAGAATTCCCTGCTAGCACCTTCTCTGTGCCTGGGAAGCACAAGTGTTCACATTGCTTCGCAGAATCGCTTTTGTGCAGAAAACAGTAACACTTGTTCAGAACGAAAGAAAGCACAGAGCCCCAGATTTTATGTTGTCCTGGAGAGCTTGCAGAGCACTGGGGAAAGGCAGGCAGAGAATTCCCTGCTAGCACCTTCTCTGTGCCTGTTCACATTGCTTCGCAGAATCGCTTTTGTGCAGAAAACAGTAACACTTGTTCAGAACGAAAGAAAGCACAGAGCCCCAGATTTGCTGTTGTCCTGGAGAGCTTGCAGAGCACTGGGGAAAGGCAGGCAGAGAATTCCCTGCTAGCACCTTCTCTGTGCCTGGGAAGCACAAGTGTTCACATTGCTTGGCAGAATCGCTTTTGTGCAGAAAACAGTAACACTTGTTCAGAACGAAAGAAAGCACAGAGCCCCAGATTTTATGTTGTCCTGGAGAGCTTGCAGAGCACTGGGGAAAGGCAGGCAGAGAATTCCCTGCTAGCACCTTCTCTGTGCCTGGGAAGCACAAGTGTTCACATTGCTTCGCAGAATCGCTTTTGTGCAGAAAACAGTAACACTTGTTCAGAACGAAAGAAAGCACAGAGCCCCAGATTTTATGTTGTCCTGGAGAGCTTGCAGAGCACTGGGGAAAGGCAGGCAGAGAATTCCCTGCTAGCACCTTCTCTGTGCCTGGGAAGCACAAGTGTTCACATTGCTTGGCAGAATCGCTTTTGTGCAGAAAACAGTAACACTTGTTCAGAACGAAAGAAAGCACAGAGCCCCAGATTTTATGTTGTCCTGGAGAGCTTGCAGAGCACTGGGGAAAGGCAGGCAGAGAATTCCCTGCTAGCACCTTCTCTGTGCCTGTTCACATTGCTTCGCAGAATCGCTTTTGTGCAGAAAACAGTAACACTTGTTCAGAACGAAAGAAAGCACAGAGTCCCAGATTTTATGTTGTCCTGGAGAGCTTGCAGAGCACTGGGGAAAGGCAGGCAGAGAATTCCCTGCTAGCACCTTCTCTGTGCCTGTTCACATTGCTTCGCAGAATCGCTTTTGTGCAGAAAACAGTAACACTTGTTCAGAACGAAAGAAAGCACAGAGCCCCAGATTTTATGTTGTCCTGGAGAGCTTGCAGAGCACTGGGGAAAGGCAGGCAGAGAATTCCCTGCTAGCACCTTCTCTGTGCCTGGGAAGCACAAGTGTTCACATTGCTTCGCAGAATCGCTTTTGTGCAGAAAACAGTAACACTTGTTCAGAACGAAAGAAAGCACAGAGCCCCAGATTTTATGTTGTCCTGGAGAGCTTGCAGAGCACTGGGGAAAGGCAGGCAGAGAATTCCCTGCTAGCACCTTCTCTGTGCCTGGGAAGCACAAGTGTTCACATTGCTTCGCAGAATCGCTTTTGTGCAGAAAACAGTAACACTTGTTCAGAACGAAAGAAAGCACAGAGCCCCAGATTTTATGTTGTCCTGGAGAGCTTGCAGAGCACTGGGGAAAGGCAGGCAGAGAATTCCCTGCTAGCACCTTCTCTGTGCCTGGGAAGCACAAGTGTTCACATTGCTTCGCAGAATCGCTTTTGTGCAGAAAACAGTAACACTTGTTCAGAACGAAAGAAAGCACAGAGCCCCAGATTTTATGTTGTCCTGGAGAGCTTGCAGAGCACTGGGGAAAGGCAGGCAGAGAATTCCCTGCTAGCACCTTCTCTGTGCCTGTTCACATTGCTTCGCAGAATCGCTTTTGTGCAGAAAACAGTAACACTTGTTCAGAACGAAAGAAAGCACAGAGCCCCAGATTTGCTGTTGTCCTGGAGAGCTTGCAGAGCACTGGGGAAAGGCAGGCAGAGAATTCCCTGCTAGCACCTTCTCTGTGCCTGGGAAGCACAAGTGTTCACATTGCTTCGCAGAATCGCTTTTGTGCAGAAAACAGTAACACTTGTTCAGAACGAAAGAAAGCACAGAGCCCCAGATTTTATGTTGTCCTGGAGAGCTTGCAGAGCACTGGGGAAAGGCAGGCAGAGAATTCCCTGCTAGCACCTTCTCTGTGCCTGGGAAGCACAAGTGTTCACATTGCTTCGCAGAATCGCTTTTGTGCAGAAAACAGTAACACTTGTTCAGAACGAAAGAAAGCACAGAGCCCCAGATTTGCTGTTGTCCTGGAGAGCTTGCAGAGCACTGGGGAAAGGCAGGCAGAGAATTCCCTGCTAGCACCTTCTCTGTGCCTGGGAAGCAGAAGTGTTCACATTGCTTCCAGAATTGCTTTTGTGCAGAAAACACTAACACTTGTTCAGAACGAAATAAAGCACAGAGCCCCAGATTTTATGTTGTCCTGGAGAGCTTGCAGAGCACTGGGGAAAGGCAGGCAGAGAATTCCCTGCTAGCACCTTCTCTGTGCCTGTTCACATTGCTTCGCAGAATCGCTTTTGTGCAGAAAACAGTAACACTTGTTCAGAACGAAAGAAAGCACAGAGCCCCAGATTTTATGTTGTCCTGGAGAGCTTGCAGAGCACTGGGGAAAGGCAGGCAGAGAATTCCCTGCTAGCACCTTCTCTGTGCCTGGGAAGCACAAGTGTTCACATTGCTTCGCAGAATCGCTTTTGTGCAGAAAACAGTAACACTTGTTCAGAACGAAAGAAAGCACAGAGCCCCAGATTTTATGTTGTCCTGGAGAGCTTGCAGAGCACTGGGGAAAGGCAGGCAGAGAATTCCCTGCTAGCACCTTCTCTGTGCCTGGGAAGCACAAGTGTTCACATTGCTTCGCAGAATCGCTTTTGTGCAGAAAACAGTAACACTTGTTCAGAACGAAAGAAAGCACAGAGCCCCAGATTTTATGTTGTCCTGGAGAGCTTGCAGAGCACTGGGGAAAGGCAGGCAGAGAATTCCCTGCTAGCACCTTCTCTGTGCCTGGGAAGCACAAGTGTTCACATTGCTTCGCAGAATCGCTTTTGTGCAGAAAACAGTAACACTTGTTCAGAACGAAAGAAAGCACAGAGCCCCAGATTTTATGTTGTCCTGGAGAGCTTGCAGAGCACTGGGGAAAGGCAGGCAGAGAATTCCCTGCTAGCACCTTCTCTGTGCCTGTTCACATTGCTTCGCAGAATCGCTTTTGTGCAGAAAACAGTAACACTTGTTCAGAACGAAAGAAAGCACAGAGCCCCAGATTTTATGTTGTCCTGGAGAGCTTGCAGAGCACTGGGGAAAGGCAGGCAGAGAATTCCCTGCTAGCACCTTCTCTGTGCCTGGGAAGCACAAGTGTTCACATTGCTTCGCAGAATCGCTTTTGTGCAGAAAACAGTAACACTTGTTCAGAACGAAAGAAAGCACAGAGCCCCAGATTTTATGTTGTCCTGGAGAGCTTGCAGAGCACTGGGGAAAGGCAGGCAGAGAATTCCCTGCTAGCACCTTCTCTGTGCCTGGGAAGCACAAGTGTTCACATTGCTTCGCAGAATCGCTTTTGTGCAGAAAACAGTAACACTTGTTCAGAACGAAAGAAAGCACAGAGCCCCAGATTTTATGTTGTCCTGGAGAGCTTGCAGAGCACTGGGGAAAGGCAGGCAGAGAATTCCCTGCTAGCACCTTCTCTGTGCCTGGGAAGCACAAGTGTTCACATTGCTTCGCAGAATCGCTTTTGTGCAGAAAACAGTAACACTTGTTCAGAACGAAAGAAAGCACAGAGCCCCAGATTTTATGTTGTCCTGGAGAGCTTGCAGAGCACTGGGGAAAGGCAGGCAGAGAATTCCCTGCTAGCACCTTCTCTGTGCCTGGGAAGCACAAGTGTTCACATTGCTTCGCAGAATCGCTTTTGTGCAGAAAACAGTAACACTTGTTCAGAACGAAAGAAAGCACAGAGCCCCAGATTTTATGTTGTCCTGGAGAGCTTGCAGAGCACTGGGGAAAGGCAGGCAGAGAATTCCCTGCTAGCACCTTCTCTGTGCCTGTTCACATTGCTTCGCAGAATCGCTTTTGTGCAGAAAACAGTAACACTTGTTCAGAACGAAAGAAAGCACAGAGCCCCAGATTTGCTGTTGTCCTGGAGAGCTTGCAGAGCACTGGGGAAAGGCAGGCAGAGAATTCCCTGCTAGCACCTTCTCTGTGCCTGGGAAGCACAAGTGTTCACATTGCTTCGCAGAATCGCTTTTGTGCAGAAAACAGTAACACTTGTTCAGAACGAAAGAAAGCACAGAGCCCCAGATTTTATGTTGTCCTGGAGAGCTTGCAGAGCACTGGGGAAAGGCAGGCAGAGAATTCCCTGCTAGCACCTTCTCTGTGCCTGGGAAGCACAAGTGTTCACATTGCTTCGCAGAATCGCTTTTGTGCAGAAAACAGTAACACTTGTTCAGAACGAAAGAAAGCACAGAGCCCCAGATTTGCTGTTGTCCTGGAGAGCTTGCAGAGCACTGGGGAAAGGCAGGCAGAGAATTCCCTGCTAGCACCTTCTCTGTGCCTGGGAAGCAGAAGTGTTCACATTGCTTCCAGAATTGCTTTTGTGCAGAAAACACTAACACTTGTTCAGAACGAAATAAAGCACAGAGCCCCAGATTTTATGTTGTCCTGGAGAGCTTGCAGAGCACTGGGGAAAGGCAGGCAGAGAATTCCCTGCTAGCACCTTCTCTGTGCCTGTTCACATTGCTTCGCAGAATCGCTTTTGTGCAGAAAACAGTAACACTTGTTCAGAACGAAAGAAAGCACAGAGCCCCAGATTTTATGTTGTCCTGGAGAGCTTGCAGAGCACTGGGGAAAGGCAGGCAGAGAATTCCCTGCTAGCACCTTCTCTGTGCCTGGGAAGCACAAGTGTTCACATTGCTTCGCAGAATCGCTTTTGTGCAGAAAACAGTAACACTTGTTCAGAACGAAAGAAAGCACAGAGCCCCAGATTTTATGTTGTCCTGGAGAGCTTGCAGAGCACTGGGGAAAGGCAGGCAGAGAATTCCCTGCTAGCACCTTCTCTGTGCCTGGGAAGCAGAAGTGTTCACATTGCTTGGCAGAATCGCTTTTGTGCAGAAAACAGTAACACTTGTTCAGAACGAAAGAAAGCACAGAGCCCCAGATTTTATGTTGTCCTGGAGAGCTTGCAGAGCACTGGGGAAAGGCAGGCAGAGAATTCCCTGCTAGCACCTTCTCTGTGCCTGGGAAGCAGAAGTGTTCACATTGCTTCGCAGAATCGCTTTTGTGCAGAAAACAGTAACACTTGTTCAGAACGAAAGAAAGCACAGAGCCCCAGATTTTATGTTGTCCTGGAGAGCTTGCAGAGCACTGGGGAAAGGCAGGCAGAGAATTCCCTGCTAGCACCTTCTCTGTGCCTGTTCACATTGCTTCGCAGAATCGCTTTTGTGCAGAAAACAGTAACACTTGTTCAGAACGAAAGAAAGCACAGAGCCCCAGATTTTATGTTGTCCTGGAGAGCTTGCAGAGCACTGGGGAAAGGCAGGCAGAGAATTCCCTGCTAGCACCTTCTCTGTGCCTGTTCACATTGCTTCGCAGAATCGCTTTTGTGCAGAAAACAGTAACACTTGTTCAGAACAAAAGAAAGCACAGAGCCCCAGATTTTATGTTGTCCTGGAGAGCTTGCAGAGCACTGGGGAAAGGCAGGCAGAGAATTCCCTGCTAGCACCTTCTCTGTGCCTGGGAAGCACAAGTGTTCACATTGCTTCGCAGAATCGCTTTTGTGCAGAAAACAGTAACACTTGTTCAGAACGAAAGAAAGCACAGAGCCCCAGATTTTATGTTGTCCTGGAGAGCTTGCAGAGCACTGGGGAAAGGCAGGCAGAGAATTCCCTGCTAGCACCTTCTCTGTGCCTGGGAAGCACAAGTGTTCACATTGCTTGGCAGAATCGCTTTTGTGCAGAAAACAGTAACACTTGTTCAGAACGAAAGAAAGCACAGAGCCCCAGATTTGCTGTTGTCCTGGAGAGCTTGCAGAGCACTGGGGAAAGGCAGGCAGAGAATTCCCTGCTAGCACCTTCTCTGTGCCTGGGAAGCACAAGTGTTCACATTGCTTCGCAGAATCGCTTTTGTGCAGAAAACAGTAACACTTGTTCAGAACGAAAGAAAGCACAGAGCCCCAGATTTTATGTTGTCCTGGAGAGCTTGCAGAGCACTGGGGAAAGGCAGGCAGAGAATTCCCTGCTAGCACCTTCTCTGTGCCTGGGAAGCAGAAGTGTTCACATTGCTTCACAGAATCGCTTTTGTGCAGAAAACAGTAACACTTGTTCAGAACGAAAGAAAGCACAGAGCCCCAGATTTTATGTTGTCCTGGAGAGCTTGCAGAGCACTGGGGAAAGGCAGGCAGAGAATTCCCTGCTAGCACCTTCTCTGTGCCTGGGAAGCACAAGTGTTCACATTGCTTCGCAGAATCGCTTTTGTGCAGAAAACAGTAACACTTGTTCAGAACGAAAGAAAGCACAGAGCCCCAGATTTTATGTTGTCCTGGAGAGCTTGCAGAGCACTGGGGAAAGGCAGGCAGAGAATTCCCTGCTAGCACCTTCTCTGTGCCTGGGAAGCAGAAGTGTTCACATTGCTTGGCAGAATCGCTTTTGTGCAGAAAACAGTAACACTTGTTCAGAACGAAAGAAAGCACAGAGCCCCAGATTTTATGTTGTCCTGGAGAGCTTGCAGAGCACTGGGGAAAGGCAGGCAGAGAATTCCCTGCTAGCACCTTCTCTGTGCCTGTTCACATTGCTTCGCAGAATCGCTTTTGTGCAGAAAACAGTAACACTTGTTCAGAACGAAAGAAAGCACAGAGCCCCAGATTTTATGTTGTCCTGGAGAGCTTGCAGAGCACTGGGGAAAGGCAGGCAGAGAATTCCCTGCTAGCACCTTCTCTGTGCCTGTTCACATTGCTTGGCAGAATCGCTTTTGTGCAGAAAACAGTAACACTTGTTCAGAACAAAAGAAAGCACAGAGCCCCAGATTTTATGTTGTCCTGGAGAGCTTGCAGAGCACTGGGGAAAGGCAGGCAGAGAATTCCCTGCTAGCACCTTCTCTGTGCCTGGGAAGCACAAGTGTTCACATTGCTTCGCAGAATCGCTTTTGTGCAGAAAACAGTAACACTTGTTCAGAATGAAAGAAAGCACAGAGCCCCAGATTTTATGTTGTCCTGGAGAGCTTGCAGAGCACTGGGGAAAGGCAGGCAGAGAATTCCCTGCTAGCACCTTCTCTGTGCCTGGGAAGCACAAGTGTTCACATTGCTTCGCAGAATCGCTTTTGTGCAGAAAACAGTAACACTTGTTCAGAACGAAAGAAAGCACAGAGCCCCAGATTTGCTGTTGTCCTGGAGAGCTTGCAGAGCACTGGGGAAAGGCAGGCAGAGAATTCCCTGCTAGCACCTTCTCTGTGCCTGGGAAGCACAAGTGTTCACATTGCTTCGCAGAATCGCTTTTGTGCAGAAAACAGTAACACTTGTTCAGAACGAAAGAAAGCACAGAGCCCCAGATTTTATGTTGTCCTGAAGAGCTTGCAGAGCACTGGGGAAAGGCAGGCAGAGAATTCCCTGCTAGCACCTTCTCTGTGCCTGGGAAGCAGAAGTGTTCACATTGCTTCACAGAATCGCTTTTGTGCAGAAAACAGTAACACTTGTTCAGAACGAAAGAAAGCACAGAGCCCCAGATTTTATGTTGTCCTGGAGAGCTTGCAGAGCACTGGGGAAAGGCAGCCAGAGAATTCCCTGCTAGCACCTTCTCTGTGCCTGGGAAGCACAAGTGTTCACATTGCTTCGCAGAATCGCTTTTGTGCAGAAAACAGTAACACTTGTTCAGAACGAAAGAAAGCACAGAGCCCCAGATTTGCTGTTGTCCTGGAGAGCTTGCAGAGCACTGGGGAAAGGCAGGCAGAGAATTCCCTGCTAGCACCTTCTCTGTGCCTGGGAAGCAGAAGTGTTCACATTGCTTCGCAGAATCGCTTTTGTGCAGAAAACAGTAACACTTGTTCAGAACGAAAGAAAGCACAGAGCCCCAGATTTGCTGTTGTCCTGGAGAGCTTGCAGAGCACTGGGGAAAGGCAGGCAGAGAATTCCCTGCTAGCACCTTCTCTGTGCCTGTTCACATTGCTTCGCAGAATCGCTTTTGTGCAGAAAACAGTAACACTTGTTCAGAACGAAAGAAAGCACAGAGCCCCAGATTTTATGTTGTCCTGGAGAGCTTGCAGAGCACTGGGGAAAGGCAGGCAGAGAATTCCCTGCTAGCACCTTCTCTGTGCCTGTTCACATTGCTTCGCAGAATCGCTTTTGTGCAGAAAACAGTAACACTTGTTCAGAACAAAAGAAAGCACAGAGCCCCAGATTTTATGTTGTCCTGGAGAGCTTGCAGAGCACTGGGGAAAGGCAGGCAGAGAATTCCCTGCTAGCACCTTCTCTGTGCCTGGGAAGCACAAGTGTTCACATTGCTTCGCAGAATCGCTTTTGTGCAGAAAACAGTAACACTTGTTCAGAACGAAAGAAAGCACAGAGCCCCAGATTTTATGTTGTCCTGGAGAGCTTGCAGAGCACTGGGGAAAGGCAGGCAGAGAATTCCCTGCTAGCACCTTCTCTGTGCCTGGGAAGCACAAGTGTTCACATTGCTTGGCATAATCGCTTTTGTGCAGAAAACAGTAACACTTGTTCAGAACGAAAGAAAGCACAGAGCCCCAGATTTGCTGTTGTCCTGGAGAGCTTGCAGAGCACTGGGGAAAGGCAGGCAGAGAATTCCCTGCTAGCACCTTCTCTGTGCCTGGGAAGCACAAGTGTTCACATTGCTTCGCAGAATCGCTTTTGTGCAGAAAACAGTAACACTTGTTCAGAACGAAAGAAAGCACAGAGCCCCAGATTTTATGTTGTCCTGGAGAGCTTGCAGAGCACTGGGGAAAGGCAGGCAGAGAATTCCCTGCTAGCACCTTCTCTGTGCCTGGGAAGCAGAAGTGTTCACATTGCTTCACAGAATCGCTTTTGTGCAGAAAACAGTAACACTTGTTCAGAACGAAAGAAAGCACAGAGCCCCAGATTTTATGTTGTCCTGGAGAGCTTGCAGAGCACTGGGGAAAGGCAGGCAGAGAATTCCCTGCTAGCACCTTCTCTGTGCCTGGGAAGCACAAGTGTTCACATTGCTTCGCAGAATCGCTTTTGTGCAGAAAACAGTAACACTTGTTCAGAACGAAAGAAAGCACAGAGCCCCAGATTTTATGTTGTCCTGGAGAGCTTGCAGAGCACTGGGGAAAGGCAGGCAGAGAATTCCCTGCTAGCACCTTCTCTGTGCCTGGGAAGCAGAAGTGTTCACATTGCTTGGCAGAATCGCTTTTGTGCAGAAAACAGTAACACTTGTTCAGAACGAAAGAAAGCACAGAGCCCCAGATTTTATGTTGTCCTG
The DNA here is from genome assembly GCF_047716275.1 of Strix uralensis. Lineage (NCBI taxonomy): Eukaryota > Metazoa > Chordata > Aves > Strigiformes > Strigidae > Strix > Strix uralensis. The sequence goes on from NW_027436808.1 coordinate 79,344, forward strand.
GAGAGCTTGCAGAGCACTGGGGAAAGGCAGGCAGAGAATTCCCTGCTAGCACCTTCTCTGTGCCTGTTCACATTGCTTCGCAGAATCGCTTTTGTGCAGAAAACAGTAACACTTGTTCAGAACGAAAGAAAGCACAGAGCCCCAGATTTTATGTTGTCCTGGAGAGCTTGCAGAGCACTGGGGAAAGGCAGGCAGAGAATTCCCTGCTAGCACCTTCTCTGTGCCTGTTCACATTGCTTCGCAGAATCGCTTTTGTGCAGAAAACAGTAACACTTGTTCAGAACAAAAGAAAGCACAGAGCCCCAGATTTTATGTTGTCCTGGAGAGCTTGCAGAGCACTGGGGAAAGGCAGGCAGAGAATTCCCTGCTAGCACCTTCTCTGTGCCTGGGAAGCACAAGTGTTCACATTGCTTCGCAGAATCGCTTTTGTGCAGAAAACAGTAACACTTGTTCAGAACGAAAGAAAGCACAGAGCCCCAGATTTTATGTTGTCCTGGAGAGCTTGCAGAGCACTGGGGAAAGGCAGGCAGAGAATTCCCTGCTAGCACCTTCTCTGTGCCTGGGAAGCACAAGTGTTCACATTGCTTGGCAGAATCGCTTTTGTGCAGAAAACAGTAACACTTGTTCAGAACGAAAGAAAGCACAGAGCCCCAGATTTGCTGTTGTCCTGGAGAGCTTGCAGAGCACTGGGGAAAGGCAGGCAGAGAATTCCCTGCTAGCACCTTCTCTGTGCCTGGGAAGCACAAGTGTTCACATTGCTTCGCAGAATCGCTTTTGTGCAGAAAACAGTAACACTTGTTCAGAACGAAAGAAAGCACAGAGCCCCAGATTTTATGTTGTCCTGGAGAGCTTGCAGAGCACTGGGGAAAGGCAGGCAGAGAATTCCCTGCTAGCACCTTCTCTGTGCCTGGGAAGCAGAAGTGTTCACATTGCTTCACAGAATCGCTTTTGTGCAGAAAACAGTAACACTTGTTCAGAACGAAAGAAAGCACAGAGCCCCAGATTTTATGTTGTCCTGGAGAGCTTGCAGAGCACTGGGGAAAGGCAGGCAGAGAATTCCCTGCTAGCACCTTCTCTGTGCCTGGGAAGCACAAGTGTTCACATTGCTTCGCAGAATCGCTTTTGTGCAGAAAACAGTAACACTTGTTCAGAACGAAAGAAAGCACAGAGCCCCAGATTTTATGTTGTCCTGGAGAGCTTGCAGAGCACTGGGGAAAGGCAGGCAGAGAATTCCCTGCTAGCACCTTCTCTGTGCCTGGGAAGCACAAGTGTTCACATTGCTTGGCAGAATCGCTTTTGTGCAGAAAACAGTAACACTTGTTCAGAACGAAAGAAAGCACAGAGCCCCAGATTTTATGTTGTCCTGGAGAGCTTGCAGAGCACTGGGGAAAGGCAGGCAGAGAATTCCCTGCTAGCACCTTCTCTGTGCCTGTTCACATTGCTTCGCAGAATCGCTTTTGTGCAGAAAACAGTAACACTTGTTCAGAACGAAGGAAAGCACAGAGCCCCAGATTTTATGTTGTCCTGGAGAGCTTGCAGAGCACTGGGGAAAGGCAGGCAGAGAATTCCCTGCTAGCACCTTCTCTGTGCCTGTTCACATTGCTTGGCAGAATCGCTTTTGTGCAGAAAACAGTAACACTTGTTCAGAACAAAAGAAAGCACAGAGCCCCAGATTTTATGTTGTCCTGGAGAGCTTGCAGAGCACTGGGGAAAGGCAGGCAGAGAATTCCCTGCTAGCACCTTCTCTGTGCCTGGGAAGCACAAGTGTTCACATTGCTTCGCAGAATCGCTTTTGTGCAGAAAACAGTAACACTTGTTCAGAATGAAAGAAAGCACAGAGCCCCAGATTTTATGTTGTCCTGGAGAGCTTGCAGAGCACTGGGGAAAGGCAGGCAGAGAATTCCCTGCTAGCACCTTCTCTGTGCCTGGGAAGCACAAGTGTTCACATTGCTTGGCAGAATCGCTTTTGTGCAGAAAACAGTAACACTTGTTCAGAACGAAAGAAAGCACAGAGCCCCAGATTTGCTGTTGTCCTGGAGAGCTTGCAGAGCACTGGGGAAAGGCAGGCAGAGAATTCCCTGCTAGCACCTTCTCTGTGCCTGGGAAGCACAAGTGTTCACATTGCTTCGCAGAATCGCTTTTGTGCAGAAAACAGTAACACTTGTTCAGAACGAAAGAAAGCACAGAGCCCCAGATTTTATGTTGTCCTGAAGAGCTTGCAGAGCACTGGGGAAAGGCAGGCAGAGAATTCCCTGCTAGCACCTTCTCTGTGCCTGGGAAGCAGAAGTGTTCACATTGCTTCACAGAATCGCTTTTGTGCAGAAAACAGTAACACTTGTTCAGAACGAAAGAAAGCACAGAGCCCCAGATTTTATGTTGTCCTGGAGAGCTTGCAGAGCACTGGGGAAAGGCAGCCAGAGAATTCCCTGCTAGCACCTTCTCTGTGCCTGGGAAGCACAAGTGTTCACATTGCTTCGCAGAATCGCTTTTGTGCAGAAAACAGTAACACTTGTTCAGAACGAAAGAAAGCACAGAGCCCCAGATTTGCTGTTGTCCTGGAGAGCTTGCAGAGCACTGGGGAAAGGCAGGCAGAGAATTCCCTGCTAGCACCTTCTCTGTGCCTGGGAAGCAGAAGTGTTCACATTGCTTCGCAGAATCGCTTTTGTGCAGAAAACAGTAACACTTGTTCAGAACGAAAGAAAGCACAGAGCCCCAGATTTGCTGTTGTCCTGGAGAGCTTGCAGAGCACTGGGGAAAGGCAGGCAGAGAATTCCCTGCTAGCACCTTCTCTGTGCCTGTTCACATTGCTTCGCAGAATCGCTTTTGTGCAGAAAACAGTAACACTTGTTCAGAACGAAAGAAAGCACAGAGCCCCAGATTTTATGTTGTCCTGGAGAGCTTGCAGAGCACTGGGGAAAGGCAGGCAGAGAATTCCCTGCTAGCACCTTCTCTGTGCCTGTTCACATTGCTTCGCAGAATCGCTTTTGTGCAGAAAACAGTAACACTTGTTCAGAACAAAAGAAAGCACAGAGCCCCAGATTTTATGTTGTCCTGGAGAGCTTGCAGAGCACTGGGGAAAGGCAGGCAGAGAATTCCCTGCTAGCACCTTCTCTGTGCCTGGGAAGCACAAGTGTTCACATTGCTTCGCAGAATCGCTTTTGTGCAGAAAACAGTAACACTTGTTCAGAACGAAAGAAAGCACAGAGCCCCAGATTTTATGTTGTCCTGGAGAGCTTGCAGAGCACTGGGGAAAGGCAGGCAGAGAATTCCCTGCTAGCACCTTCTCTGTGCCTGGGAAGCACAAGTGTTCACATTGCTTGGCAGAATCGCTTTTGTGCAGAAAACAGTAACACTTGTTCAGAACGAAAGAAAGCACAGAGCCCCAGATTTGCTGTTGTCCTGGAGAGCTTGCAGAGCACTGGGGAAAGGCAGGCAGAGAATTCCCTGCTAGCACCTTCTCTGTGCCTGGGAAGCACAAGTGTTCACATTGCTTCGCAGAATCGCTTTTGTGCAGAAAACAGTAACACTTGTTCAGAACGAAAGAAAGCACAGAGCCCCAGATTTTATGTTGTCCTGGAGAGCTTGCAGAGCACTGGGGAAAGGCAGGCAGAGAATTCCCTGCTAGCACCTTCTCTGTGCCTGGGAAGCAGAAGTGTTCACATTGCTTCACAGAATCGCTTTTGTGCAGAAAACAGTAACACTTGTTCAGAACGAAAGAAAGCACAGAGCCCCAGATTTTATGTTGTCCTGGAGAGCTTGCAGAGCACTGGGGAAAGGCAGGCAGAGAATTCCCTGCTAGCACCTTCTCTGTGCCTGGGAAGCACAAGTGTTCACATTGCTTCGCAGAATCGCTTTTGTGCAGAAAACAGTAACACTTGTTCAGAACGAAAGAAAGCACAGAGCCCCAGATTTTATGTTGTCCTGGAGAGCTTGCAGAGCACTGGGGAAAGGCAGGCAGAGAATTCCCTGCTAGCACCTTCTCTGTGCCTGGGAAGCAGAAGTGTTCACATTGCTTGGCAGAATCGCTTTTGTGCAGAAAACAGTAACACTTGTTCAGAACGAAAGAAAGCACAGAGCCCCAGATTTTATGTTGTCCTGGAGAGCTTGCAGAGCACTGGGGAAAGGCAGGCAGAGAATTCCCTGCTAGCACCTTCTCTGTGCCTGTTCACATTGCTTCGCAGAATCGCTTTTGTGCAGAAAACAGTAACACTTGTTCAGAACGAAAGAAAGCACAGAGCCCCAGATTTTATGTTGTCCTGGAGAGCTTGCAGAGCACTGGGGAAAGGCAGGCAGAGAATTCCCTGCTAGCACCTTCTCTGTGCCTGATTCACATTGCTTCGGCAGAATCGCTTTTGTGCAGAAAACAGTAACACTTGTTCAGAACAAAAGAAAGGCACAGAGCCCCAGATTTTATGTTGTCCTGGAGAGCTTGCAGAGCACTGGGGAAAGGCAGGCAGAGAATTCCCTGCTAGCACCTTCTCTGTGCCTGGAAGCACAAGTGTTCACATTGCTTCGCAGAATCGCTTTTGTGCAGAAAACAGTAACACTTGTTCAGAATGAAAGAAAGCACAGAGCCCCAGATTTTATGTTGTCCTGGAGAGCTTGCAGAGCACTGGGGAAAGGCAGGCAGAGAATTCCCTGCTAGCACCTTCTCTGTGCCTGGGAAGCACAAGTGTTCACATTGCTTGGCAGAATCGCTTTTGTGCAGAAAACAGTAACACTTGTTCAGAACGAAAGAAAGCACAGAGCCCCAGATTTTATGTTGTCCTGGAGAGCTTGCAGAGCACTGGGGAAAGGCAGGCAGAGAATTCCCTGCTAGCACCTTCTCTGTGCCTGGGAAGCACAAGTGTTCACATTGCTTCGCAGAATCGCTTTTGTGCAGAAAACAGTAACACTTGTTCAGAACGAAAGAAAGCACAGAGCCCCAGATTTTATGTTGTCCTGAAGAGCTTGCAGAGCACTGGGGAAAGGCAGGCAGAGAATTCCCTGCTAGCACCTTCTCTGTGCCTGGGAAGCAGAAGTGTTCACATTGCTTCACAGAATCGCTTTTGTGCAGAAAACAGTAACACTTGTTCAGAACGAAAGAAAGCACAGAGCCCCAGATTTTATGTTGTCCTGGAGAGCTTGCAGAGCACTGGGGAAAGGCAGCCAGAGAATTCCCTGCTAGCACCTTCTCTGTGCCTGGGAAGCACAAGTGTTCACATTGCTTCGCAGAATCGCTTTTGTGCAGAAAACAGTAACACTTGTTCAGAACGAAAGAAAGCACAGAGCCCCAGATTTGCTGTTGTCCTGGAGAGCTTGCAGAGCACTGGGGAAAGGCAGGCAGAGAATTCCCTGCTAGCACCTTCTCTGTGCCTGGGAAGCAGAAGTGTTCACATTGCTTCGCAGAATCGCTTTTGTGCAGAAAACAGTAACACTTGTTCAGAACGAAAGAAAGCACAGAGCCCCAGATTTGCTGTTGTCCTGGAGAGCTTGCAGAGCACTGGGGAAAGGCAGGCAGAGAATTCCCTGCTAGCACCTTCTCTGTGCCTGTTCACATTGCTTCGCAGAATCGCTTTTGTGCAGAAAACAGTAACACTTGTTCAGAACGAAAGAAAGCACAGAGCCCCAGATTTGCTGTTGTCCTGGAGAGCTTGCAGAGCACTGGGGAAAGGCAGGCAGAGAATTCCCTGCTAGCACCTTCTCTGTGCCTGGGAAGCACAAGTGTTCACATTGCTTCGCAGAATCGCTTTTGTGCAGAAAACAGTAACACTTGTTCAGAACGAAAGAAAGCACAGAGCCCCAGATTTTATGTTGTCCTGGAGAGCTTGCAGAGCACTGGGGAAAGGCAGGCAGAGAATTCCCTGCTAGCACCTTCTCTGTGCCTGGGAAGCACAAGTGTTCACATTGCTTCGCAGAATCGCTTTTGTGCAGAAAACAGTAACACTTGTTCAGAACGAAAGAAAGCACAGAGCCCCAGATTTTATGTTGTCCTGGAGAGCTTGCAGAGCACTGGGAAAGGCAGGCAGAGAATTCCCTGCTAGCACCTTCTCTGTGCCAGTGTTCACATTGCTTCGCAGAATCGCTTTTGTGCAGAAAACAGTAACACTTGTTCAGAACGAAAGAAAGCACAGAGCCCCAGATTTTATGTTGTCCTGGAGAGCTTGCAGAGCACTGGGGAAAGGCAGGCAGAGAATTCCCTGCTAGCACCTTCTCTGTGCCTGTTCACATTGCTTCGCAGAATCGCTTTTGTGCAGAAAACAGTAACACTTGTTCAGAACGAAAGAAAGCACAGAGCCCCAGATTTTATGTTGTCCTGGAGAGCTTGCAGAGCACTGGGGAAAGGCAGGCAGAGAATTCCCTGCTAGCACCTTCTCTGTGCCTGGGAAGCACAAGTGTTCACATTGCTTCGCAGAATCGCTTTTGTGCAGAAAACAGTAACACTTGTTCAGAACGAAAGAAAGCACAGAGCCCCAGATTTTATGTTGTCCTGGAGAGCTTGCAGAGCACTGGGGAAAGGCAGGCAGAGAATTCCCTGCTAGCACCTTCTCTGTGCTGGGAAGCAGAAGTGTTCACATTGCTTCGGCAGAATCGCTTTTGTGCAGAAAACAGTAACACTTGTTCAGAACGAAAGAAAGCACAGAGCCCAGATTTTATGTTGTCCTGGAGAGCTTGCAGAGCACTGGGGAAAGGCAGGCAGAGAATTCCCTGCTAGCACCTTCTCTGTGCCTGAGCATGTTCACATTGCTTCGCAGAATCGCTTTTGTGCAGAAAACAGTAACACTTGTTCAGAACGAAAGAAAGCACAGAGCCCCAGATTTTATGTTGTCCTGGAGAGCTTGCAGAGCACTGGGGAAAGGCAGGCAGAGAATTCCCTGCTAGCACCTTCTCTGTGCCTGGAAGTTCACATTGCTTCGGCAGAATCGCTTTTGTGCAGAAAACAGTAACACTTGTTCAGAACGAAAGAAAGCACAGAGCCCCAGATTTTATGTTGTCCTGGAGAGCTTGCAGAGCACTGGGGAAAGGCAGGCAGAGAATTCCCTGCTAGCACCTTCTCTGTGCCTGGGAAGCACAAGTGTTCACATTGCTTCGCAGAATCGCTTTTGTGCAGAAAACAGTAACACTTGTTCAGAACGAAAGAAAGCACAGAGCCCCAGATTTTATGTTGTCCTGGAGAGCTTGCAGAGCACTGGGGAAAGGCAGGCAGAGAATTCCCTGCTAGCACCTTCTCTGTGCCTGGGAAGCACAAGTGTTCACATTGCTTCGCAGAATCGCTTTTGTGCAGAAAACAGTAACACTTGTTCAGAACGAAAGAAAGCACAGAGCCCCAGATTTTATGTTGTCCTGGAGAGCTTGCAGAGCACTGGGGAAAGGCAGGCAGAGAATTCCCTGCTAGCACCTTCTCTGTGCCTGGGAAGCACAAGTGTTCACATTGCTTCGCAGAATCGCTTTTGTGCAGAAAACAGTAACACTTGTTCAGAACGAAAGAAAGCACAGAGCCCCAGATTTTATGTTGTCCTGGAGAGCTTGCAGAGCACTGGGGAAAGGCAGGCAGAGAATTCCCTGCTAGCACCTTCTCTGTGCCTGGGAAGCAGAAGTGTTCACATTGCTTCGCAGAATCGCTTTTGTGCAGAAAACAGTAACACTTGTTCAGAACGAAAGAAAGCACAGAGCCCCAGATTTTATGTTGTCCTGGAGAGCTTGCAGAGCACTGGGGAAAGGCAGCAGAGAATTCCCTGCTAGCACCTTCTCTGTGCCTGGGAAGCACAAGTGTTCACATTGCTTCGCAGAATCGCTTTTGTGCAGAAAACAGTAACACTTGTTCAGAACGAAAGAAAGCACAGAGCCCCAGATTTGCTGTTGTCCTGGAGAGCTTGCAGAGCACTGGGGAAAGGCAGGCAGAGAATTCCCTGCTAGCACCTTCTCTGTGCCTGGGAAGCAGAAGTGTTCACATTGCTTCGCAGAATCGCTTTTGTGCAGAAAACAGTAACACTTGTTCAGAACGAAAGAAAGCACAGAGCCCCAGATTTGCTGTTGTCCTGGAGAGCTTGCAGAGCACTGGGGGAAAGGCAGGCAGAGAATTCCCTGCTAGCACCTTCTCTGTGCCTGTTCACATTGCTTCGCAGAATCGCTTTTGTGCAGAAAACAGTAACACTTGTTCAGAACGAAAGAAAGCACAGAGCCCCAGATTTTCTGTTGTCCTGGAGAGCTTGCAGAGCACTGGGGAAAGGCAGGCAGAGAATTCCCTGCTAGCACCTTCTCTGTGCCTGGGAAGCACAAGTGTTCACATTGCTTCGCAGAATCGCTTTTGTGCAGAAAACAGTAACACTTGTTCAGAACGAAAGAAAGCACAGAGCCCCAGATTTTATGTTGTCCTGGAGAGCTTGCAGAGCACTGGGGAAAGGCAGGCAGAGAATTCCCTGCTAGCACCTTCTCTGTGCCTGGAAGCAAGTGTTCACATTGCTTCGCAGAATCGCTTTTGTGCAGAAAACAGTAACACTTGTTCAGAACGAAAGAAAGCACAGAGCCCCAGATTTTATGTTGTCCTGGAGAGCTTGCAGAGCACTGGGGAAAGGCAGGCAGAGAATTCCCTGCTAGCACCTTCTCTGTGCCTGGTTCACATTGCTTCGCAGAATCGCTTTTGTGCAGAAAACAGTAACACTTGTTCAGAACGAAAGAAAGCACAGAGCCCCAGATTTTATGTTGTCCTGGAGAGCTTGCAGAGCACTGGGGAAAGGCAGGCAGAGAATTCCCTGCTAGCACCTTCTCTGTGCCTGTTCACATTGCTTCGCAGAATCGCTTTTGTGCAGAAAACAGTAACACTTGTTCAGAACGAAAGAAAGCACAGAGCCCCAGATTTTATGTTGTCCTGGAGAGCTTGCAGAGCACTGGGGAAAGGCAGGCAGAGAATTCCCTGCTAGCACCTTCTCTGTGCCTGGAAGCACAAGTGTTCACATTGCTTCGCAGAATCGCTTTTGTGCAGAAAACAGTAACACTTGTTCAGAACGAAAGAAAGCACAGAGCCCCAGATTTTATGTTGTCCTGGAGAGCTTGCAGAGCACTGGGGAAAGGCAGGCAGAGAATTCCCTGCTAGCACCTTCTCTGTGCCTGTTCACATTGTCTTCGCAGAATCGCTTTTGTGCAGAAAACAGTAACACTTGTTCAGAACGAAAGAAAGCACAGAGCCCCAGATTTGCTGTTGTCCTGGAGAGCTTGCAGAGCACTGGGGAAAGGCAGGCAGAGAATTCCTGCTAGCACCTTCTCTGTGCCTGGGAAGCAGAAGTGTTCACATTGCTTCGCAGAATCGCTTTTGTGCAGAAAACAGTAACACTTGTTCAGAACGAAAGAAAGCACGGAGCCCCAGATTTTATGTTGTCCTGGAGAGCTTGCAGAGCACTGGGGAAAGGCAGGCAGAGACACCTTCTCTGTGCCTGGGAAGCACAAGTGTTCACATTGCTTCGCAGAATCGCTTTTGTGCAGAAAACAGTAACACTTGTTCAGAACGAAAGAAAGCACAGAGCCCCAGATTTGCTGTTGTCCTGGAGAGCTTGCAGAGCACTGGGGAAAGGCAGGCAGAGAATTCCCTGCTAGCACCTTCTCTGTGCCTGTTCACATTGCTTCGCAGAATCGCTTTTGTGCAGAAAACAGTAACACTTGTTCAGAACGAAAGAAAGCACAGAGCCCCAGATTTTATGTTGTCCTGGAGAGCTTGCAGAGCACTGGGGAAAGGCAGGCAGAGAATTCCCTGCTAGCACCTTCTCTGTGCCTGGGAAGCAGAAGTGTTCACATTGCTTCACAGAATCGCTTTTGTGCAGAAAACAGTAACACTTGTTCAGAACGAAAGAAAGCACAGAGCCCCAGATTTTATGTTGTCCTGGAGAGCTTGCAGAGCACTGGGGAAAGGCAGGCAGAGAATTCCCTGCTAGCACCTTCTCTGTGCCTGGGAAGCACAAGTGTTCACATTGCTTCGCAGAATCGCTTTTGTGCAGAAAACAGTAACACTTGTTCAGAACGAAAGAAAGCACAGAGCCCCAGATTTTATGTTGTCCTGGAGAGCTTGCAGAGCACTGGGGAAAGGCAGGCAGAGAATTCCCTGCTAGCACCTTCTCTGTGCCTGTTCACATTGCTTCGCAGAATCGCTTTTGTGCACAGAAAACAGTAACACTTGTTCAGAACGAAAGAAAGCACAGAGCCCCAGATTTGCTGTTGTCCTGGAGAGCTTGCAGAGCACTGGGGAAAGGCAGGCAGAGAATTCCCTGCTAGCACCTTCTCTGTGCCTGGGAAGCAGAAGTGTTCACATTGCTTGGCAGAATCGCTTTTGTGCAGAAAACAGTAACACTTGTTCAGAACGAAAGAAAGCACAGAGCCCCAGATTTTATGTTGTCCTGGAGAGCTTGCAGAGCACTGGGGAAAGGCAGGCAGAGAATTCCCTGCTAGCACCTTCTCTGTGCCTGGGAAGCACAAGTGTTCACATTGCTTCGCAGAATCGCTTTTGTGCAGAAAACAGTAACACTTGTTCAGAACGAAAGAAAGCACAGAGCCCCAGATTTTATGTTGTCCTGGAGAGCTTGCAGAGCACTGGGGAAAGGCAGGCAGAGAATTCCCTGCTAGCACCTTCTCTGTGCCTGGGAAGCAGAAGTGTTCACATTGCTTGGCAGAATCGCTTTTGTGCAGAAAACAGTAACACTTGTTCAGAACGAAAGAAAGCACAGAGCCCCAGATTTTATGTTGTCCTGGAGAGCTTGCAGAGCACTGGGGAAAGGCAGGCAGAGAATTCCCTGCTAGCACCTTCTCTGTGCCTGTTCACATTGCTTCGCAGAATCGCTTTTGTGCAGAAAACAGTAACACTTGTTCAGAACGAAAGAAAGCACAGAGCCCCAGATTTTATGTTGTCCTGGAGAGCTTGCAGAGCACTGGGGAAAGGCAGGCAGAGAATTCCCTGCTAGCACCTTCTCTGTGCCTGGGAAGCACAAGTGTTCACATTGCTTCACAGAATCGCTTTTGTGCAGAAAACAGTAACACTTGTTCAGAACGAAAGAAAGCACAGAGCCCCAGATTTTATGTTGTCCTGGAGAGCTTGCAGAGCACTGGGGAAAGGCAGGCAGAGAATTCCCTGCTAGCACCTTCTCTGTGCCTGGGAAGCACAAGTGTTCACATTGCTTCGCAGAATCGCTTTTGTGCAGAAAACAGTAACACTTGTTCAGAATGAAAGAAAGCACAGAGCCCCAGATTTTATGTTGTCCTGGAGAGCTTGCAGAGCACTGGGGAAAGGCAGGCAGAGAATTCCCTGCTAGCACCTTCTCTGTGCCTGTTCACATTGCTTCGCAGAATCGCTTTTGTGCAGAAAACAGTAACACTTGTTCAGAACGAAAGAAAGCACAGAGCCCCAGATTTTATGTTGTCCTGGAGAGCTTGCAGAGCACTGGGGAAAGGCAGGCAGAGAATTCATTGCTAGCACCTTCTCTGTGCCTGGAAAGCACAAGTGTTCACATTGCTTTGCAGAATCGCTTTTGTGCAGAAAACAGTAACACTTGTTCAGAACGAAAGAAAGCACAGAGCCCCAGATTTTATGTTGTCCTGGAGAGCTTGCAGAGCACTGGGGAAAGGCAGGCAGAGAATTCCCTGCTAGCACCTTCTCTGTGCCTGGGAAGCAGAAGTGTTCACATTGCTTCACAGAATCGCTTTTGTGCAGAAAACAGTAACACTTGTTCAGAACGAAAGAAAGCACAGAGCCCCAGATTTTATGTTGTCCTGGAGAGCTTGCAGAGCACTGGGGAAAGGCAGGCAGAGAATTCCCTGCTAGCACCTTCTCTGTGCCTGGGAAGCACAAGTGTTCACATTGCTTCGCAGAATCGCTTTTGTGCAGAAAACAGTAACACTTGTTCAGAATGAAAGAAAGCACAGAGCCCCAGATTTTATGTTGTCCTGGAGAGCTTGCAGAGCACTGGGGAAAGGCAGGCAGAGAATTCCCTGCTAGCACCTTCTCTGTGCCTGTTCACATTGCTTCGCAGAATCGCTTTTGTGCAGAAAACAGTAACACTTGTTCAGAACGAAAGAAAGCACAGAGCCCCAGATTTGCTGTTGTCCTGGAGAGCTTGCAGAGCACTGGGGAAAGGCAGGCAGAGAATTCCCTGCTAGCACCTTCTCTGTGCCTGGGAAGCACAAGTGTTCACATTGCTTCGCAGAATCGCTTTTGTGCAGAAAACAGTAACACTTGTTCAGAACGAAAGAAAGCACAGAGCCCCAGATTTTATGTTGTCCTGGAGAGCTTGCAGAGCACTGGGGAAAGGCAGGCAGAGAATTCCCTGCTAGCACCTTCTCTGTGCCTGGGAAGCACAAGTGTTCACATTGCTTCGCAGAATCGCTTTTGTGCAGAAAACAGTAACACTTGTTCAGAACGAAAGAAAGCACAGAGCCCCAGATTTTATGTTGTCCTGGAGAGCTTGCAGAGCACTGGGGAAAGGCAGGCAGAGAATTCCCTGCTAGCACCTTCTCTGTGCCTGGGAAGCAGAAGTGTTCACATTGCTTGGCAGAATCGCTTTTGTGCAGAAAACAGTAACACTTGTTCAGAACGAAAGAAAGCACAGAGCCCCAGATTTTATGTTGTCCTGGAGAGCTTGCAGAGCACTGGGGAAAGGCAGGCAGAGAATTCCCTGCTAGCACCTTCTCTGTGCCTGTTCACATTGCTTCGCAGAATCGCTTTTGTGCAGAAAACAGTAACACTTGTTCAGAACGAAAGAAAGCACAGAGCCCCAGATTTTATGTTGTCCTGGAGAGCTTGCAGAGCACTGGGGAAAGGCAGGCAGAGAATTCCCTGCTAGCACCTTCTCTGTGCCTGGGAAGCACAAGTGTTCACATTGCTTCACAGAATCGCTTTTGTGCAGAAAACAGTAACACTTGTTCAGAACGAAAGAAAGCACAGAGCCCCAGATTTTATGTTGTCCTGGAGAGCTTGCAGAGCACTGGGGAAAGGCAGGCAGAGAATTCCCTGCTAGCACCTTCTCTGTGCCTGGGAAGCACAAGTGTTCACATTGCTTCGCAGAATCGCTTTTGTGCAGAAAACAGTAACACTTGTTCAGAATGAAAGAAAGCACAGAGCCCCAGATTTTATGTTGTCCTGGAGAGCTTGCAGAGCACTGGGGAAAGGCAGGCAGAGAATTCCCTGCTAGCACCTTCTCTGTGCCTGTTCACATTGCTTCGCAGAATCGCTTTTGTGCAGAAAACAGTAACACTTGTTCAGAACGAAAGAAAGCACAGAGCCCCAGATTTTATGTTGTCCTGGAGAGCTTGCAGAGCACTGGGGAAAGGCAGGCAGAGAATTCATTGCTAGCACCTTCTCTGTGCCTGGAAAGCACAAGTGTTCACATTGCTTTGCAGAATCGCTTTTGTGCAGAAAACAGTAACACTTGTTCAGAACGAAAGAAAGCACAGAGCCCCAGATTTTATGTTGTCCTGGAGAGCTTGCAGAGCACTGGGGAAAGGCAGGCAGAGAATTCCCTGCTAGCACCTTCTCTGTGCCTGTTCACATTGCTTCGCAGAATCCCTTTTGTGCAGAAAACAGTAACACTTGTTCAGAACGAAAGAAAGCACAGAGCCCCAGATTTGCTGTTGTCCTGGAGAGCTTGCAGAGCACTGGGGAAAGGCAGGCAGAGAATTCCCTGCTAGCACCTTCTCTGTGCCTGGGAAGCAGAAGTGTTCACATTGCTTCCAGAATTGCTTTTGTGCAGAAAACACTAACACTTGTTCAGAACGAAAGAAAGCACAGAGCCCCAGATTTTATGTTGTCCTGGAGAGCTTGCAGAGCACTGGGGAAAGGCAGGCAGAGAATTCCCTGCTAGCACCTTCTCTGTGCCTGTTCACATTGCTTCGCAGAATCGCTTTTGTGCAGAAAACAGTAACACTTGTTCAGAACGAAAGAAAGCACAGAGCCCCAGATTTTATGTTGTCCTGGAGAGCTTGCAGAGCACTGGGGAAAGGCAGGCAGAGAATTCCCTGCTAGCACCTTCTCTGTGCCTGGGAAGCACAAGTGTTCACATTGCTTCGCAGAATCGCTTTTGTGCAGAAAACAGTAACACTTGTTCAGAACGAAAGAAAGCACAGAGCCCCAGATTTTATGTTGTCCTGGAGAGCTTGCAGAGCACTGGGGAAAGGCAGGCAGAGAATTCCCTGCTAGCACCTTCTCTGTGCCTGGGAAGCACAAGTGTTCACATTGCTTCGCAGAATCGCTTTTGTGCAGAAAACAGTAACACTTGTTCAGAACGAAAGAAAGCACAGAGCCCCAGATTTGCTGTTGTCCTGGAGAGCTTGCAGAGCACTGGGGAAAGGCAGGCAGAGAATTCCCTGCTAGCACCTTCTCTGTGCCTGGGAAGCAGAAGTGTTCACATTGCTTCGCAGAATCGCTTTTGTGCAGAAAACACTAACACTTGTTCAGAACGAAATAAAGCACAGAGCCCCAGATTTTATGTTGTCCTGGAGAGCTTGCAGAGCACTGGGGAAAGGCAGGCAGAGAATTCCCTGCTAGCACCTTCTCTGTGCCTGTTCACATTGCTTGGCAGAATCGCTTTTGTGCAGAAAACAGTAACACTTGTTCAGAACGAAAGAAAGCACAGAGCCCCAGATTTTATGTTGTCCTGGAGAGCTTGCAGAGCACTGGGGAAAGGCAGGCAGAGAATTCCCTGCTAGCACCTTCTCTGTGCCTGGGAAGCAGAAGTGTTCACATTGCTTCGCAGAATCGCTTTTGTGCAGAAAACAGTAACACTTGTTCAGAACGAAAGAAAGCACAGAGCCCCAGATTTTATGTTGTCCTGGAGAGCTTGCAGAGCACTGGGGAAAGGCAGGCAGAGAATTCCCTGCTAGCACCTTCTCTGTGCCTGGGAAGCACAAGTGTTCACATTGCTTCGCAGAATCGCTTTTGTGCAGAAAACAGTAACACTTGTTCAGAACGAAAGAAAGCACAGAGCCCCAGATTTTATGTTGTCCTGGAGAGCTTGCAGAGCACTGGGGAAAGGCAGGCAGAGAATTCCCTGCTAGCACCTTCTCTGTGCCTGGGAAGCACAAGTGTTCACATTGCTTCGCAGAATCGCTTTTGTGCAGAAAACAGTAACACTTGTTCAGAATGAAAGAAAGCACAGAGCCACAGATTTTATGTTGTCCTGGAGAGCTTGCAGAGCACTGGGGAAAGGCAGGCAGAGAATTCCCTGCTAGCACCTTCTCTGTGCCTGTTCACATTGCTTCGCAGAATCGCTTTTGTGCAGAAAACAGTAACACTTGTTCAGAACGAAAGAAAGCACAGAGCCCCAGATTTTATGTTGTCCTGGAGAGCTTGCAGAGCACTGGGGAAAGGCAGGCAGAGAATTCCCTGCTAGCACCTTCTCTGTGCCTGGGAAGCACAAGTGTTCACATTGCTTCGCAGAATCGCTTTTGTGCAGAAAACAGTAACACTTGTTCAGAACGAAAGAAAGCACAGAGCCCCAGATTTTATGTTGTCCTGGAGAGCTTGCAGAGCACTGGGGAAAGGCAGGCAGAGAATTCCCTGCTAGCACCTTCTCTGTGCCTGTTCACATTGCTTCGCAGAATCGCTTTTGTGCAGAAAACAGTAACACTTGTTCAGAACGAAAGAAAGCACAGAGCCCCAGATTTTATGTTGTCCTGGAGAGCTTGCAGAGCACTGGGGAAAGGCAGGCAGAGAATTCCCTGCTAGCACCTTCTCTGTGCCTGTTCACATTGCTTCGCAGAATCGCTTTTGTGCAGAAAACAGTAACACTTGTTCAGAACGAAAGAAAGCACAGAGCCCCAGATTTTATGTTGTCCTGGAGAGCTTGCAGAGCACTGGGGAAAGGCAGGCAGAGAATTCCCTGCTAGCACCTTCTCTGTGCCTGGGAAGCACAAGTGTTCACATTGCTTGGCAGAATCGCTTTTGTGCAGAAAACAGTAACACTTGTTCAGAACGAAAGAAAGCACAGAGCCCCAGATTTTATGTTGTCCTGGAGAGCTTGCAGAGCACTGGGGAAAGGCAGGCAGAGAATTCCCTGCTAGCACCTTCTCTGTGCCTGGGAAGCACAAGTGTTCACATTGCTTGGCAGAATCGCTTTTGTGCAGAAAACAGTAACACTTGTTCAGAACGAAAGAAAGCACAGAGCCCCAGATTTTATGTTGTCCTGGAGAGCTTGCAGAGCACTGGGGAAAGGCAGGCAGAGAATTCCCTGCTAGCACCTTCTCTGTGCCTGGGAAGCACAAGTGTTCACATTGCTTGGCAGAATCGCTTTTGTGCAGAAAACAGTAACACTTGTTCAGAATGAAAGAAAGCACAGAGCCACAGATTTTATGTTGTCCTGGAGAGCTTGCAGAGCACTGGGGAAAGGCAGGCAGAGAATTCCCTGCTAGCACCTTCTCTGTGCCTGTTCACATTGCTTCGCAGAATCGCTTTTGTGCAGAAAACAGTAACACTTGTTCAGAACGAAAGAAAGCACAGAGCCCCAGATTTTATGTTGTCCTGGAGAGCTTGCAGAGCACTGGGGAAAGGCAGGCAGAGAATTCCCTGCTAGCACCTTCTCTGTGCCTGGGAAGCACAAGTGTTCACATTGCTTCGCAGAATCGCTTTTGTGCAGAAAACAGTAACACTTGTTCAGAACGAAAGAAAGCACAGAGCCCCAGATTTTATGTTGTCCTGGAGAGCTTGCAGAGCACTGGGGAAAGGCAGGCAGAGAATTCCCTGCTAGCACCTTCTCTGTGCCTGTTCACATTGCTTCGCAGAATCGCTTTTGTGCAGAAAACAGTAACACTTGTTCAGAACGAAAGAAAGCACAGAGCCCCAGATTTGCTGTTGTCCTGGAGAGCTTGCAGAGCACTGGGGAAAGGCAGGCAGAGAATTCCCTGCTAGCACCTTCTCTGTGCCTGGGAAGCAGAAGTGTTCACATTGCTTCGCAGAATCGCTTTTGTGCAGAAAACAGTAACACTTGTTCAGAACGAAAGAAAGCACAGAGCCCCAGATTTGCTGTTGTCCTGGAGAGCTTGCAGAGCACTGGGGAAAGGCAGGCAGAGAATTCCCTGCTAGCACCTTCTCTGTGCCTGGGAAGCAGAAGTGTTCACATTGCTTCCAGAATTGCTTTTGTGCAGAAAACACTAACACTTGTTCAGAACGAAATAAAGCACAGAGCCCCAGATTTTATGTTGTCCTGGAGAGCTTGCAGAGCACTGGGGAAAGGCAGGCAGAGAATTCCCTGCTAGCACCTTCTCTGTGCCTGTTCACATTGCTTCGCAGAATCGCTTTTGTGCAGAAAACAGTAACACTTGTTCAGAACGAAAGAAAGCACAGAGCCCCAGATTTTATGTTGTCCTGGAGAGCTTGCAGAGCACTGGGGAAAGGCAGGCAGAGAATTCCCTGCTAGCACCTTCTCTGTGCCTGGGAAGCACAAGTGTTCACATTGCTTCGCAGAATCGCTTTTGTGCAGAAAACAGTAACACTTGTTCAGAACGAAAGAAAGCACAGAGCCCCAGATTTGCTGTTGTCCTGGAGAGCTTGCAGAGCACTGGGGAAAGGCAGGCAGAGAATTCCCTGCTAGCACCTTCTCTGTGCCTGGGAAGCACAAGTGTTCACATTGCTTCGCAGAATCGCTTTTGTGCAGAAAACAGTAACACTTGTTCAGAACGAAAGAAAGCACAGAGCCCCAGATTTTATGTTGTCCTGGAGAGCTTGCAGAGCACTGGGGAAAGGCAGGCAGAGAATTCCCTGCTAGCACCTTCTCTGTGCCTGGGAAGCACAAGTGTTCACATTGCTTCGCAGAATCGCTTTTGTGCAGAAAACAGTAACACTTGTTCAGAACGAAAGAAAGCACAGAGCCCCAGATTTTATGTTGTCCTGGAGAGCTTGCAGAGCACTGGGGAAAGGCAGGCAGAGAATTCCCTGCTAGCACCTTCTCTGTGCCTGGGAAGCAGAAGTGTTCACATTGCTTCCAGAATTGCTTTTGTGCAGAAAACACTAACACTTGTTCAGAACGAAATAAAGCACAGAGCCCCAGATTTTATGTTGTCCTGGAGAGCTTGCAGAGCACTGGGGAAAGGCAGGCAGAGAATTCCCTGCTAGCACCTTCTCTGTGCCTGGGAAGCACAAGTGTTCACATTGCTTCGCAGAATCGCTTTTGTGCAGAAAACAGTAACACTTGTTCAGAACGAAAGAAAGCACAGAGCCCCAGATTTGCTGTTGTCCTGGAGAGCTTGCAGAGCACTGGGGAAAGGCAGGCAGAGAATTCCCTGCTAGCACCTTCTCTGTGCCTGTTCACATTGCTTCGCAGAATCGCTTTTGTGCAGAAAACAGTAACACTTGTTCAGAACAAAAGAAAGCACAGAGCCCCAGATTTGCTGTTGTCCTGGAGAGCTTGCAGAGCACTGGGGAAAGGCAGGCAGAGAATTCCCTGCTAGCACCTTCTCTGTGCCTGGGAAGCACAAGTGTTCACATTGCTTCGCAGAATCGCTTTTGTGCAGAAAACAGTAACACTTGTTCAGAACGAAAGAAAGCACAGAGCCCCAGATTTGCTGTTGTCCTGGAGAGCTTGCAGAGCACTGGGGAAAGGCAGGCAGAGAATTCCCTGCTAGCACCTTCTCTGTGCCTGGGAAGCACAAGTGTTCACATTGCTTCGCAGAATCGCTTTTGTGCAGAAAACAGTAACACTTGTTCAGAATGAAAGAAAGCACAGAGCCCCAGATTTTATGTTGTCCTGGAGAGCTTGCAGAGCACTGGGGAAAGGCAGGCAGAGAATTCCCTGCTAGCACCTTCTCTGTGCCTGTTCACATTGCTTCGCAGAATCGCTTTTGTGCAGAAAACTGTAACACTTGTTCAGAACGAAAGAAAGCACAGAGCCCCAGATTTGCTGTTGTCCTGGAGAGCTTGCAGAGCACTGGGGAAAGGCAGGCAGAGAATTCCCTGCTAGCACCTTCTCTGTGCCTGGGAAGCACAAGTGTTCACATTGCTTGGCAGAATCGCTTTTGTGCAGAAAACAGTAACACTTGTTCAGAACGAAAGAAAGCACAGAGCCCCAGATTTTATGTTGTCCTGGAGAGCTTGCAGAGCACTGGGGAAAGGCAGGCAGAGAATTCCCTGCTAGCACCTTCTCTGTGCCTGGGAAGCACAAGTGTTCACATTGCTTCGCAGAATCGCTTTTGTGCAGAAAACAGTAACACTTGTTCAGAACGAAAGAAAGCACAGAGCCCCAGATTTTATGTTGTCCTGGAGAGCTTGCAGAGCACTGGGGAAAGGCAGGCAGAGAATTCCCTGCTAGCACCTTCTCTGTGCCTGGGAAGCACAAGTGTTCACATTGCTTCGCAGAATCGCTTTTGTGCAGAAAACAGTAACACTTGTTCAGAACGAAAGAAAGCACAGAGCCCCAGATTTTATGTTGTCCTGGAGAGCTTGCAGAGCACTGGGGAAAGGCAGGCAGAGAATTCCCTGCTAGCACCTTCTCTGTGCCTGGGAAGCAGAAGTGTTCACATTGCTTCCAGAATTGCTTTTGTGCAGAAAACACTAACACTTGTTCAGAACGAAATAAAGCACAGAGCCCCAGATTTTATGTTGTCCTGGAGAGCTTGCAGAGCACTGGGGAAAGGCAGGCAGAGAATTCCCTGCTAGCACCTTCTCTGTGCCTGGGAAGCACAAGTGTTCACATTGCTTCGCAGAATCGCTTTTGTGCAGAAAACAGTAACACTTGTTCAGAACGAAAGAAAGCACAGAGCCCCAGATTTTATGTTGTCCTGGAGAGCTTGCAGAGCACTGGGGAAAGGCAGGCAGAGAATTCCCTGCTAGCACCTTCTCTGTGCCTGTTCACATTGCTTCGCAGAATCGCTTTTGTGCAGAAAACAGTAACACTTGTTCAGAACGAAAGAAAGCACAGAGCCCCAGATTTGCTGTTGTCCTGGAGAGCTTGCAGAGCACTGGGGAAAGGCAGGCAGAGAATTCCCTGCTAGCACCTTCTCTGTGCCTGGGAAGCACAAGTGTTCACATTGCTTCGCAGAATCGCTTTTGTGCAGAAAACAGTAACACTTGTTCAGAACGAAAGAAAGCACAGAGCCCCAGATTTTATGTTGTCCTGGAGAGCTTGCAGAGCACTGGGGAAAGGCAGGCAGAGAATTCCCTGCTAGCACCTTCTCTGTGCCTGGGAAGCACAAGTGTTCACATTGCTTCGCAGAATCGCTTTTGTGCAGAAAACAGTAACACTTGTTCAGAATGAAAGAAAGCACAGAGCCCCAGATTTTATGTTGTCCTGGAGAGCTTGCAGAGCACTGGGGAAAGGCAGGCAGAGAATTCCCTGCTAGCACCTTCTCTGTGCCTGTTCACATTGCTTCGCAGAATCGCTTTTGTGCAGAAAACTGTAACACTTGTTCAGAACGAAAGAAAGCACAGAGCCCCAGATTTGCTGTTGTCCTGGAGAGCTTGCAGAGCACTGGGGAAAGGCAGGCAGAGAATTCCCTGCTAGCACCTTCTCTGTGCCTGGGAAGCACAAGTGTTCACATTGCTTGGCAGAATCGCTTTTGTGCAGAAAACAGTAACACTTGTTCAGAACGAAAGAAAGCACAGAGCCCCAGATTTTATGTTGTCCTGGAGAGCTTGCAGAGCACTGGGGAAAGGCAGGCAGAGAATTCCCTGCTAGCACCTTCTCTGTGCCTGTTCACATTGCTTCGCAGAATCGCTTTTGTGCAGAAAACAGTAACACTTGTTCAGAACGAAAGAAAGCACAGAGCCCCAGATTTGCTGTTGTCCTGGAGAGCTTGCAGAGCACTGGGGAAAGGCAGGCAGAGAATTCCCTGCTAGCACCTTCTCTGTGCCTGGGAAGCACAAGTGTTCACATTGCTTCGCAGAATCGCTTTTGTGCAGAAAACAGTAACACTTGTTCAGAACGAAAGAAAGCACAGAGCCCCAGATTTGCTGTTGTCCTGGAGAGCTTGCAGAGCACTGGGGAAAGGCAGGCAGAGAATTCCCTGCTAGCACCTTCTCTGTGCCTGGGAAGCAGAAGTGTTCACATTGCTTCCAGAATTGCTTTTGTGCAGAAAACAGTAACACTTGTTCAGAACGAAATAAAGCACAGAGCCCCAGATTTGCTGTTGTCCTGGAGAGCTTGCAGAGCACTGGGGAAAGGCAGGCAGAGAATTCCCTGCTAGCACCTTCTCTGTGCCTGGGAAGCACAAGTGTTCACATTGCTTCGCAGAATCGCTTTTGTGCAGAAAACAGTAACACTTGTTCAGAACGAAAGAAAGCACAGAGCCCCAGATTTTATGTTGTCCTGGAGAGCTTGCAGAGCACTGGGGAAAGGCAGGCAGAGAATTCCCTGCTAGCACCTTCTCTGTGCCTGGGAAGCACAAGTGTTCACATTGCTTGGCAGAATCGCTTTTGTGCAGAAAACAGTAACACTTGTTCAGAACGAAAGAAAGCACAGAGCCCCAGATTTTATGTTGTCCTGGAGAGCTTGCAGAGCACTGGGGAAAGGCAGGCAGAGAATTCCCTGCTAGCACCTTCTCTGTGCCTGGGAAGCAGAAGTGTTCACATTGCTTGGCAGAATCGCTTTTGTGCAGAAAACAGTAACACTTGTTCAGAACGAAAGAAAGCACAGAGCCCCAGATTTTATGTTGTCCTGGAGAGCTTGCAGAGCACTGGGGAAAGGCAGGCAGAGAATTCCCTGCTAGCACCTTCTCTGTGCCTGGGAAGCACAAGTGTTCACATTGCTTGGCAGAATCGCTTTTGTGCAGAAAACAGTAACACTTGTTCAGAACGAAAGAAAGCACAGAGCCCCAGATTTTATGTTGTCCTGGAGAGCTTGCAGAGCACTGGGGAAAGGCAGGCAGAGAATTCCCTGCTAGCACCTTCTCTGTGCCTGTTCACATTGCTTGGCAGAATCGCTTTTGTGCAGAAAACAGTAACACTTGTTCAGAACGAAAGAAAGCACAGAGCCCCAGATTTTATGTTGTCCTGGAGAGCTTGCAGAGCACTGGGGAAAGGCAGGCAGAGAATTCCCTGCTAGCACCTTCTCTGTGCCTGGGAAGCACAAGTGTTCACATTGCTTGGCAGAATCGCTTTTGTGCAGAAAACAGTAACACTTGTTCAGAACGAAAGAAAGCACAGAGCCCCAGATTTTATGTTGTCCTGGAGAGCTTGCAGAGCACTGGGGAAATGCAGGCAGAGAATTCCCTGCTAGCACCTTCTCTGTGCCTGTTCACATTGCTTGGCAGAATCGCTTTTGTGCAGAAAACAGTAACACTTGTTCAGAACGAAAGAAAGCACAGAGCCCCAGATTTGCTGTTGTCCTGGAGAGCTTGCAGAGCACTGGGGAAAGGCAGGCAGAGAATTCCCTGCTAGCACCTTCTCTGTGCCTGGGAAGCACAAGTGTTCACATTGCTTCGCAGAATCGCTTTTGTGCAGAAAACAGTAACACTTGTTCAGAACGAAAGAAAGCACAGAGCCCCAGATTTGCTGTTGTCCTGGAGAGCTTGCAGAGCACTGGGGAAAGGCAGGCAGAGAATTCCCTGCTAGCACCTTCTCTGTGCCTGGGAAGCACAAGTGTTCACATTGCTTCGCAGAATCGCTTTTGTGCAGAAAACAGTAACACTTGTTCAGAACGAAAGAAAGCACAGAGCCCCAGATTTGCTGTTGTCCTGGAGAGCTTGCAGAGCACTGGGGAAAGGCAGGCAGAGAATTCCCTGCTAGCACCTTCTCTGTGCCTGGGAAGCACAAGTGTTCACATTGCTTGGCAGAATCGCTTTTGTGCAGAAAACAGTAACACTTGTTCAGAACGAAAGAAAGCACAGAGCCCCAGATTTTATGTTGTCCTGGAGAGCTTGCAGAGCACTGGGGAAAGGCAGGCAGAGAATTCCCTGCTAGCACCTTCTCTGTGCCTGGAGCAAGTGATTCACATTGCTTCGCAGAATCGCTTTTGTGCAGAAAACAGTAACACTTGTTCAGAACGAAAGAAAGCACAGAGCCCCAGATTTTATGTTGTCCTGGAGAGCTTGCAGAGCACTGGGGAAAGGCAGGCAGAGAATTCCCTGCTAGCACCTTCTCTGTGCCTGGGAAGCACAAGTGTTCACATTGCTTCGCAGAATCGCTTTTGTGCAGAAAACAGTAACACTTGTTCAGAACGAAAGAAAGCACAGAGCCCCAGATTTTATGTTGTCCTGGAGAGCTTGCAGAGCACTGGGGAAAGGCAGGCAGAGAATTCCCTGCTAGCACCTTCTCTGTGCCTGGGAAGCACAAGTGTTCACATTGCTTCGCAGAATCGCTTTTGTGCAGAAAACAGTAACACTTGTTCAGAACGAAAGAAAGCACAGAGCCCCAGATTTTATGTTGTCCTGGAGAGCTTGCAGAGCACTGGGGAAAGGCAGGCAGAGAATTCCCTGCTAGCACCTTCTCTGTGCCTGGGAAGCACAAGTGTTCACATTGCTTCGCAGAATCGCTTTTGTGCAGAAAACAGTAACACTTGTTCAGAACGAAAGAAAGCACAGAGCCCCAGATTTTATGTTGTCCTGGAGAGCTTGCAGAGCACTGGGGAAAGGCAGGCAGAGAATTCCCTGCTAGCACCTTCTCTGTGCCTGGGAAGCACAAGTGTTCACATTGCTTCGCAGAATCGCTTTTGTGCAGAAAACAGTAACACTTGTTCAGAACGAAAGAAAGCACAGAGCCCCAGATTTTATGTTGTCCTGGAGAGCTTGCAGAGCACTGGGGAAAGGCAGGCAGAGAATTCCCTGCTAGCACCTTCTCTGTGCCTGGGAAGCACAAGTGTTCACATTGCTTCGCAGAATCGCTTTTGTGCAGAAAACAGTAACACTTGTTCAGAACGAAAGAAAGCACAGAGCCCCAGATTTTATGTTGTCCTGGAGAGCTTGCAGAGCACTGGGGAAAGGCAGGCAGAGAATTCCCTGCTAGCACCTTCTCTGTGCCTGGGAAGCACAAGTGTTCACATTGCTTCGCAGAATCGCTTTTGTGCAGAAAACAGTAACACTTGTTCAGAACGAAAGAAAGCACAGAGCCCCAGATTTTATGTTGTCCTGGAGAGCTTGCAGAGCACTGGGGAAAGGCAGGCAGAGAATTCCCTGCTAGCACCTTCTCTGTGCCTGGGAAGCACAAGTGTTCACATTGCTTCGCAGAATCGCTTTTGTGCAGAAAACAGTAACACTTGTTCAGAACGAAAGAAAGCACAGAGCCCCAGATTTTATGTTGTCCTGGAGAGCTTGCAGAGCACTGGGGAAAGGCAGGCAGAGAATTCCCTGCTAGCACCTTCTCTGTGCCTGGGAAGCAGAAGTGTTCACATTGCTTCGCAGAATCGCTTTTGTGCAGAAAACAGTAACACTTGTTCAGAACGAAAGAAAGCACAGAGCCCCAGATTTTATGTTGTCCTGGAGAGCTTGCAGAGCACTGGGGAAAGGCAGGCAGAGAATTCCCTGCTAGCACCTTCTCTGTGCCTGGGAAGCACAAGTGTTCACATTGCTTCGCAGAATCGCTTTTGTGCAGAAAACAGTAACACTTGTTCAGAACGAAAGAAAGCACAGAGCCCCAGATTTTATGTTGTCCTGGAGAGCTTGCAGAGCACTGGGGAAAGGCAGGCAGAGAATTCCCTGCTAGCACCTTCTCTGTGCCTGGGAAGCACAAGTGTTCACATTGCTTCGCAGAATCGCTTTTGTGCAGAAAACAGTAACACTTGTTCAGAACGAAAGAAAGCACAGAGCCCCAGATTTTATGTTGTCCTGGAGAGCTTGCAGAGCACTGGGGAAAGGCAGGCAGAGAATTCCCTGCTAGCACCTTCTCTGTGCCTGGGAAGCAGAAGTGTTCACATTGCTTCGCAGAATCGCTTTTGTGCAGAAAACAGTAACACTTGTTCAGAACGAAAGAAAGCACAGAGCCCCAGATTTTATGTTGTCCTGGAGAGCTTGCAGAGCACTGGGGAAAGGCAGGCAGAGAATTCCCTGCTAGCACCTTCTCTGTGCCTGGGAAGCACAAGTGTTCACATTGCTTCGCAGAATCGCTTTTGTGCAGAAAACAGTAACACTTGTTCAGAACGAAAGAAAGCACAGAGCCCCAGATTTTATGTTGTCCTGGAGAGCTTGCAGAGCACTGGGGAAAGGCAGGCAGAGAATTCTCTCTGTGCCTGGGAAGCACAAGTGTTCACATTGCTTCGCAGAATCGCTTTTGTGCAGAAAACAGTAACACTTGTTCAGAACGAAAGAAAGCACAGAGCCCCAGATTTTATGTTGTCCTGGAGAGCTTGCAGAGCACTGGGGAAAGGCAGGCAGAGAATTCCCTGCTAGCACCTTCTCTGTGCCTGGGAAGCACAAGTGTTCACATTGCTTCGCAGAATCGCTTTTGTGCAGAAAACAGTAACACTTGTTCAGAACGAAAGAAAGCACAGAGCCCCAGATTTTATGTTGTCCTGGAGAGCTTGCAGAGCACTGGGGAAAGGCAGGCAGAGAATTCCCTGCTAGCACCTTCTCTGTGCCTGGGAAACAGAAGTGTTCACATTGCTTGGCAGAATCGCTTTTGTGCAGAAAACAGTAACACTTGTTCAGAACGAAAGAAAGCACAGAGCCCCAGATTTTATGTTGTCCTGGAGAGCTTGCAGAGCACTGGGGAAAGGCAGGCAGAGAATTCCCTGCTAGCACCTTCTCTGTGCCTGGGAAGCACAAGTGTTCACATTGCTTCGCAGAATCGCTTTTGTGCAGAAAACAGTAACACTTGGTCAGGAAGAAAGAAAGCACAGAGCCCCAGATTTTATGTTCTCCTGGAGAGCTTGCAGAGCACTGGGGAAAGGCAGGCAGAGAATTCCCTGCTAGCACCTTCTCTGTGCCTGGGAAGCACAAGTGTTCACATTGCTTCGCAGAATCGCTTTTGTGCAGAAAACAGTAAGACTTGTTCAGAACGAAAGAAAGCACAGAGCCCCAGATTTTATGTTGTCCTGGAGAGCTTGCAGAGCACTGGGGAAAGGCAGGCAGAGAATTCCCTGCTAGCACCTTCTCTGTGCCTAGGAAGCACAAGTGTTCACATTGCTTCCAGAATTGCTTTTGTGCAGAAAACACTAACACTTGTTCAGAACGAAAGAAAGCACAGAGCCCCAGATTTTATGTTGTCCTGAAGAGCTTGCAGAGCACTGGGGAAAGGCAGGCAGAGACTTCCCTGCTAGCACCTTCTCTGTGCCTGGGAAGCACAAGTGTTCACATTGCTTCGCAGAATCGCTTTTGTGCAGAAAACAGTAACACTTGTTCAGAACGAAAGAAAGCACCGAGCCCCAGATTTTATGTTGTCCTGGAGAGCTTGCAGAGCACTGGGGAAAGGCAGGCAGAGAATTCCCTGCTAGCACCTTCTCTGTGCCTGGGAAGCACAAGTGTTCACATTGCTTCGCAGAATCGCTTTTGTGCAGAAAACAGTAACACTTGTTCAGAACGAAAGAAAGCACAGAGCCCCAGATTTTATGTTGTCCTGGAGAGCTTGCAGAGCACTGGGGAAAGGCAGGCAGAGAATTCCCTGCTAGCACCTTCTCTGTGCCTGGGAAGCACAAGTGTTCACATTGCTTCGCAGAATCGCTTTTGTGCAGAAAACAGTAACACTTGGTCAGGAAGAAAGAAAGCACAGAGCCCCAGATTTTATGTTGTCCTGGAGAGCTTGCAGAGCACTGGGGAAAGGCAGGCAGAGAATTCCCTGCTAGCACCTGCTCTGTGCCTGGGAAGCAGAAGTGTTCACATTGCTTCGCAGAATCGCTTTTGTGCAGAAAACAGTAACACTTGTTCAGAACGAAAGAAAGCACAGAGCCCCAGATTTTATGTTGTCCTGGAGAGCTTGCAGAGCACTGGGGAAAGGCAGGCAGAGAATTCCCTGCTAGCACCTTCTCTGTGCCTGGGAAGCAGAAGTGTTCACATTGCTTCGCAGAATCGCTTTTGTGCAGAAAACAGTAACACTTGTTCAGAACGAAAGAAAGCACAGAGCCCCAGATTTTATGTTGTCCTGGAGAGCTTGAAGAGCACTGGGGAAAGGCAGGCAGAGAATTCCCTGCTAGCACCTTCTCTGTGCCTGTTCACATTGCTTGGCAGAATCGCTTTTGTGCAGAAAACAGTAACACTTGTTCAGAACGAAAGAAAGCACAGAGCCCCAGATTTTATGTTGTCCTGGAGAGCTTGCAGAGCACTGGGGAAAGGCAGGCAGAGAATTCCCTGCTAGCACCTTCTCTGTGCCTGGGAAGCACAAGTGTTCACATTGCTTCGCAGAATCGCTTTTGTGCAGAAAACAGTAACACTTGTTCAGAACGAAAGAAAGCACAGAGCCCCAGATTTTATGTTGTCCTGGAGAGCTTGCAGAGCACTGGGGAAAGGCAGGCAGAGAATTCCCTGCTAGCACCTTCTCTGTGCCTGGGAAGCACAAGTGTTCACATTGCTTCGCAGAATCGCTTTTGTGCAGAAAACAGTAACACTTGTTCAGAACGAAAGAAAGCACAGAGCCCCAGATTTTATGTTCTCCTGGAGAGCTTGCAGAGCACTGGGGAAAGGCAGGCAGAGAATTCCCTGCTAGCACCTTCTCTGTGCCTGGGAAGCAGAAGTGTTCACATTGCTTCCAGAATTGCTTTTGTGCAGAAAACACTAACACTTGTTCAGAACGAAATAAAGCACAGAGCCCCAGATTTTATGTTGTCCTGGAGAGCTTGCAGAGCACTGGGGAAAGGCAGGCAGAGAATTCCCTGCTAGCACCTTCTCTGTGCCTGGGAAGCAGAAGTGTTCACATTGCTTCGCAGAATCGCTTTTGTGCAGAAAACAGTAACACTTGTTCAGAACGAAAGAAAGCACAGAGCCCCAGATTTTATGTTGTCCTGGAGAGCTTGCAGAGCACTGGGGAAAGGCAGGCAGAGAATTCCCTGCTAGCACCTTCTCTGTGCCTGGGAAGCACAAGTGTTCACATTGCTTCGCAGAATCGCTTTTGTGCAGAAAACAGTAACACTTGTTCAGAACGAAAGAAAGCACAGAGCCCCAGATTTTATGTTGTCCTGGAGAGCTTGCAGAGCACTGGGGAAAGGCAGGCAGAGAATTCCCTGCTAGCACCTTCTCTGTGCCTGTTCACATTGCTTCGCAGAATTGCTTTTGTGCAGAAAACACTAACACTTGTTCAGAACGAAAGAAAGCACAGAGCCCCAGATTTTATGTTGTCCTGGAGAGCTTGCAGAGCACTGGGGAAAGGCAGGCAGAGAATTCCCTGCTAGCACCTTCTCTGTGCCTGGGAAGCACAAGTGTTCACATTGCTTCGCAGAATCGCTTTTGTGCAGAAAACAGTAACACTTGGTCAGGAAGAAAGAAAGCACAGAGCCCCAGATTTTATGTTGTCCTGGAGAGCTTGCAGAGCACTGGGGAAAGGCAGGCAGAGAATTCCCTGCTAGCACCTTCTCTGTGCCTGGGAAGCACAAGTGTTCACATTGCTTCGCAGAATCGCTTTTGTGCAGAAAACAGTAACACTTGGTCAGGAAGAAAGAAAGCACAGAGCCCCAGATTTGCTGTTGTCCTGGAGAGCTTGCAGAGCACTGGGGAAAGGCAGGCAGAGAATTCCCTGCTAGCACCTTCTCTGTGCCTGGGAAGCACAAGTGTTCACATTGCTTCGCAGAATCGCTTTTGTGCAGAAAACAGTAACACTTGTTCAGAACGAAAGAAAGCACAGAGCCCCAGATTTGCTGTTGTCCTGGAGAGCTTGCAGAGCACTGGGGAAAGGCAGGCAGAGAATTCCCTGCTAGCACCTTCTCTGTGCCTGGGAAGCACAAGTGTTCACATTGCTTCGCAGAATCGCTTTTCTGCAGAAAACAGTAACACTTGTTCAGAACGAAAGAAAGCACAGAGCCCCAGATTTTATGTTGTCCTGGAGAGCTTGCAGAGCACTGGGGAAAGGCAGGCAGAGAATTCCCTGCTAGCACGTTCTCTGTGCCTGGGAAGCACAAGTGTTCACATTGCTTCGCAGAATCGCTTTTGTGCAGAAAACAGTAACACTTGTTCAGAACGAAAGAAAGCACAGAGCCCCAGATTTTATGTTGTCCTGGAGAGCTTGCAGAGCACTGGGGAAAGGCAGGCAGAGAATTCCCTGCTAGCACCTTCTCTGTGCCTGGGAAACAGAAGTGTTCACATTGCTTCGCAGAATCGCTTTTGTGCAGAAAACAGTAACACTTGTTCAGAACGAAAGAAAGCACAGAGCCCCAGATTTTATGTTGTCCTGGAGAGCTTGCAGAGCACTGGGGAAAGGCAGGCAGAGAATTCCCTGCTAGCACCTTCTCTGTGCCTGGGAAGCACAAGTGTTCACATTGCTTCGCAGAATCGCTTTTGTGCAGAAAACAGTAACACTTGGTCAGGAAGAAAGAAAGCACAGAGCCCCAGATTTTATGTTCTCCTGGAGAGCTTGCAGAGCACTGGGGAAAGGCAGGCAGAGAATTCCCTGCTAGCACCTTCTCTGTGCCTGGGAAGCAGAAGTGTTCACATTGCTTCGCAGAATCGCTTTTGTGCAGAAAACAGTAAGACTTGGTCAGGAAGAAAGAAAGCACAGAGCCCCAGATTTTATGTTGTCCTGAAGAGCTTGCAGAGCACTGGGGAAAGGCAGGCAGAGACTTCCCTGCTAGCACCTTCTCTGTGCCTGGGAAGCACAAGTGTTCACATTGCTTCGCAGAATCGCTTTTGTGCAGAAAACAGTAACACTTGTTCAGAACGAAAGAAAGCACCGAGCCCCAGATTTTATGTTGTCCTGGAGAGCTTGCAGAGCACTGGGGAAAGGCAGGCAGAGAATTCCCTGCTAGCACCTTCTCTGTGCCTGGGAAGCACAAGTGTTCACATTGCTTCGCAGAATCGCTTTTGTGCAGAAAACAGTAACACTTGTTCAGAACGAAAGAAAGCACAGAGCCCCAGATTTTATGTTGTCCTGGAGAGCTTGCAGAGCACTGGGGAAAGGCAGGCAGAGAATTCCCTGCTAGCACCTTCTCTGTGCCTGGGAAGCACAAGTGTTCACATTGCTTCGCAGAATCGCTTTTGTGCAGAAAACAGTAACACTTGGTCAGGAAGAAAGAAAGCACAGAGCCCCAGATTTTATGTTGTCCTGGAGAGCTTGCAGAGCACTGGGGAAAGGCAGGCAGAGAATTCCCTGCTAGCACCTTCTCTGTGCCTGGGAAGCAGAAGTGTTCACATTGCTTCGCAGAATCGCTTTTGTGCAGAAAACAGTAACACTTGTTCAGAACGAAAGAAAGCACAGAGCCCCAGATTTTATGTTGTCCTGGAGAGCTTGCAGAGCACTGGGGAAAGGCAGGCAGAGAATTCCCTGCTAGCACCTTCTCTGTGCCTGGGAAGCAGAAGTGTTCACATTGCTTCGCAGAATCGCTTTTGTGCAGAAAACAGTAACACTTGTTCAGAACGAAAGAAAGCACAGAGCCCCAGATTTTATGTTGTCCTGGAGAGCTTGCAGAGCACTGGGGAAAGGCAGGCAGAGAATTCCCTGCTAGCACCTTCTCTGTGCCTGTTCACATTGCTTCGCAGAATCGCTTTTGTGCAGAAAACAGTAACACTTGTTCAGAACGAAAGAAAGCACAGAGCCCCAGATTTTATGTTGTCCTGGAGAGCTTGCAGAGCACTGGGGAAAGGCAGGCAGAGAATTCCCTGCTAGCACCTTCTCTGTGCCTGGGAAGCAGAAGTGTTCACATTGCTTCGCAGAATCGCTTTTGTGCAGAAAACAGTAACACTTGGTCAGGAAGAAAGAAAGCACAGAGCCCCGGATTTTATGTTCTCCTGGAGAGCTTGCAGAGCACTGGGGAAAGGCAGGCAGAGAATTCCCTGCTAGCACCTTCTCTGTGCCTGTTCACATTGCTTCGCAGAATCGCTTTTGTGCAGAAAACAGTAACACTTGTTCAGAACGAAAGAAAGCACAGAGCCCCAGATTTTATGTTGTCCTGGAGAGCTTGCAGAGCACTGGGGAAAGGCAGGCAGAGAATTCCCTGCTAGCACCTTCTCTGTGCCTGGGAAGCACAAGTGTTCACATTGCTTCGCAGAATCGCTTTTGTGCAGAAAACAGTAACACTTGTTCAGAACGAAAGAAAGCACAGAGCCCCAGATTTTATGTTGTCCTGGAGAGCTTGCAGAGCACTGGGGAAAGGCAGGCAGAGAATTCCCTGCTAGCACCTTCTCTGTGCCTGGGAAGCACAAGTGTTCACATTGCTTCGCAGAATCGCTTTTGTGCAGAAAACAGTAACACTTGTTCAGAACGAAAGAAAGCACAGAGCCCCAGATTTGCTGTTGTCCTGGAGAGCTTGCAGAGCACTGGGGAAAGGCAGGCAGAGAATTCCCTGCTAGCACCTTCTCTGTGCCTGGGAAGCACAAGTGTTCACATTGCTTCGCAGAATCGCTTTTCTGCAGAAAACAGTAACACTTGTTCAGAACGAAAGAAAGCACAGAGCCCCAGATTTTATGTTGTCCTGGAGAGCTTGCAGAGCACTGGGGAAAGGCAGGCAGAGAATTCCCTGCTAGCACGTTCTCTGTGCCTGGGAAGCACAAGTGTTCACATTGCTTCGCAGAATCGCTTTTGTGCAGAAAACAGTAACACTTGTTCAGAACGAAAGAAAGCACAGAGCCCCAGATTTTATGTTGTCCTGGAGAGCTTGCAGAGCACTGGGGAAAGGCAGGCAGAGAATTCCCTGCTAGCACCTTCTCTGTGCCTGGGAAACAGAAGTGTTCACATTGCTTGGCAGAATCGCTTTTGTGCAGAAAACAGTAACACTTGTTCAGAACGAAAGAAAGCACAGAGCCCCAGATTTTATGTTGTCCTGGAGAGCTTGCAGAGCACTGGGGAAAGGCAGGCAGAGAATTCCCTGCTAGCACCTTCTCTGTGCCTGGGAAGCACAAGTGTTCACATTGCTTCGCAGAATCGCTTTTGTGCAGAAAACAGTAACACTTGGTCAGGAAGAAAGAAAGCACAGAGCCCCAGATTTTATGTTCTCCTGGAGAGCTTGCAGAGCACTGGGGAAAGGCAGGCAGAGAATTCCCTGCTAGCACCTTCTCTGTGCCTGGGAAGCAGAAGTGTTCACATTGCTTCGCAGAATCGCTTTTGTGCAGAAAACAGTAACACTTGGTCAGAACGAAAGAAAGCACAGAGCCCCAGATTTTATGTTGTCCTGGAGAGCTTGCAGAGCACTGGGGAAAGGCAGGCAGAGAATTCCCTGCTAGCACCTTCTCTGTGCCTGGGAAGCAGAAGTGTTCACATTGCTTCGCAGAATCGCTTTTGTGCAGAAAACAGTAACACTTGTTCAGAACGAAAGAAAGCACAGAGCCCCAGATTTTATGTTGTCCTGGAGAGCTTGCAGAGCACTGGGGAAAGGCAGGCAGAGAATTCCCTGCTAGCACCTTCTCTGTGCCTGTTCACATTGCTTCGCAGAATCGCTTTTGTGCAGAAAACAGTAACACTTGTTCAGAACGAAAGAAAGCACAGAGCCCCAGATTTTATGTTGTCCTGGAGAGCTTGCAGAGCACTGGGGAAAGGCAGGCAGAGAATTCCCTGCTAGCACCTTCTCTGTGCCTGGGAAGCAGAAGTGTTCACATTGCTTCGCAGAATCGCTTTTGTGCAGAAAACAGTAACACTTGTTCAGAACGAAAGAAAGCACAGAGCCCCAGATTTTATGTTGTCCTGGAGAGCTTGCAGAGCACTGGGGAAAGGCAGGCAGAGAATTCCCTGCTAGCACCTTCTCTGTGCCTGGGAAGCAGAAGTGTTCACATTGCTTCGCAGAATCGCTTTTGTGCAGAAAACAGTAACACTTGGTCAGGAAGAAAGAAAGCACAGAGCCCCGGATTTTATGTTCTCCTGGAGAGCTTGCAGAGCACTGGGGAAAGGCAGGCAGAGAATTCCCTGCTAGCACCTTCTCTGTGCCTGTTCACATTGCTTCGCAGAATCGCTTTTGTGCAGAAAACAGTAACACTTGTTCAGAACGAAAGAAAGCACAGAGCCCCAGATTTTATGTTGTCCTGGAGAGCTTGCAGAGCACTGGGGAAAGGCAGGCAGAGAATTCCCTGCTAGCACCTTCTCTGTGCCTGGGAAGCACAAGTGTTCACATTGCTTCGCAGAATCGCTTTTGTGCAGAAAACAGTAACACTTGTTCAGAACGAAAGAAAGCACAGAGCCCCAGATTTTATGTTGTCCTGGAGAGCTTGCAGAGCACTGGGGAAAGGCAGGCAGAGAATTCCCTGCTAGCACCTTCTCTGTGCCTGGGAAGCACAAGTGTTCACATTGCTTCGCAGAATCGCTTTTGTGCAGAAAACAGTAACACTTGTTCAGAACGAAAGAAAGCACAGAGCCCCAGATTTGCTGTTGTCCTGGAGAGCTTGCAGAGCACTGGGGAAAGGCAGGCAGAGAATTCCCTGCTAGCACCTTCTCTGTGCCTGGGAAGCAGAAGTGTTCACATTGCTTCCAGAATTGCTTTTGTGCAGAAAACACTAACACTTGTTCAGAACGAAATAAAGCACAGAGCCCCAGATTTTATGTTGTCCTGGAGAGCTTGCAGAGCACTGGGGAAAGGCAGGCAGAGAATTCCCTGCTAGCACCTTCTCTGTGCCTGGGAAGCACAAGTGTTCACATTGCTTCGCAGAATCGCTTTTGTGCAGAAAACAGTAACACTTGTTCAGAACGAAAGAAAGCACAGAGCCCCAGATTTTATGTTGTCCTGGAGAGCTTGCAGAGCACTGGGGAAAGGCAGGCAGAGAATTCCCTGCTAGCACCTTCTCTGTGCCTGGGAAGCACAAGTGTTCACATTGCTTCGCAGAATCGCTTTTGTGCAGAAAACAGTAACACTTGTTCAGAACGAAAGAAAGCACAGAGCCCCAGATTTTATGTTGTCCTGGAGAGCTTGCAGAGCACTGGGGAAAGGCAGGCAGAGAATTCCCTGCTAGCACCTTCTCTGTGCCTGGGAAGCACAAGTGTTCACATTGCTTCGCAGAATCGCTTTTGTGCAGAAAACAGTAACACTTGTTCAGAACGAAAGAAAGCACAGAGCCCCAGATTTTATGTTGTCCTGGAGAGCTTGCAGAGCACTGGGGAAAGGCAGGCAGAGAATTCCCTGCTAGCACCTTCTCTGTGCCTGGGAAACAGAAGTGTTCACATTGCTTCGCAGAATCGCTTTTGTGCAGAAAACAGTAACACTTGTTCAGAACGAAAGAAAGCACAGAGCCCCAGATTTTATGTTGTCCTGGAGAGCTTGCAGAGCACTGGGGAAAGGCAGGCAGAGAATTCCCTGCTAGCACCTTCTCTGTGCCTAGGAAGCACAAGTGTTCACATTGCTTCCAGAATTGCTTTTGTGCAGAAAACACTAACACTTGTTCAGAACGAAAGAAAGCACAGAGCCCCAGATTTTATGTTGTCCTGAAGAGCTTGCAGAGCACTGGGGAAAGGCAGGCAGAGACTTCCCTGCTAGCACCTTCTCTGTGCCTGGGAAGCACAAGTGTTCACATTGCTTCGCAGAATCGCTTTTGTGCAGAAAACAGTAACACTTGTTCAGAACGAAAGAAAGCACCGAGCCCCAGATTTTATGTTGTCCTGGAGAGCTTGCAGAGCACTGGGGAAAGGCAGGCAGAGAATTCCCTGCTAGCACCTTCTCTGTGCCTGGGAAGCACAAGTGTTCACATTGCTTCGCAGAATCGCTTTTGTGCAGAAAACAGTAACACTTGTTCAGAACGAAAGAAAGCACAGAGCCCCAGATTTTATGTTGTCCTGGAGAGCTTGCAGAGCACTGGGGAAAGGCAGGCAGAGAATTCCCTGCTAGCACCTTCTCTGTGCCTGGGAAGCACAAGTGTTCACATTGCTTCGCAGAATCGCTTTTGTGCAGAAAACAGTAACACTTGGTCAGGAAGAAAGAAAGCACAGAGCCCCAGATTTTATGTTGTCCTGG
Source organism: Strix uralensis (assembly GCF_047716275.1). NCBI lineage: Eukaryota > Metazoa > Chordata > Aves > Strigiformes > Strigidae > Strix > Strix uralensis. The sequence goes on from NW_027436808.1 coordinate 114,218, forward strand.
AGAGCTTGCAGAGCACTGGGGAAAGGCAGGCAGAGAATTCCCTGCTAGCACCTTCTCTGTGCCTGGGAAGCAGAAGTGTTCACATTGCTTCGCAGAATCGCTTTTGTGCAGAAAACAGTAACACTTGTTCAGAACGAAAGAAAGCACAGAGCCCCAGATTTTATGTTGTCCTGGAGAGCTTGCAGAGCACTGGGGAAAGGCAGGCAGAGAATTCCCTGCTAGCACCTTCTCTGTGCCTGGGAAGCAGAAGTGTTCACATTGCTTCGCAGAATCGCTTTTGTGCAGAAAACAGTAACACTTGTTCAGAACGAAAGAAAGCACAGAGCCCCAGATTTTATGTTGTCCTGGAGAGCTTGCAGAGCACTGGGGAAAGGCAGGCAGAGAATTCCCTGCTAGCACCTTCTCTGTGCCTGTTCACATTGCTTCGCAGAATCGCTTTTGTGCAGAAAACAGTAACACTTGTTCAGAACGAAAGAAAGCACAGAGCCCCAGATTTTATGTTGTCCTGGAGAGCTTGCAGAGCACTGGGGAAAGGCAGGCAGAGAATTCCCTGCTAGCACCTTCTCTGTGCCTGGGAAGCAGAAGTGTTCACATTGCTTCGCAGAATCGCTTTTGTGCAGAAAACAGTAACACTTGTTCAGAACGAAAGAAAGCACAGAGCCCCAGATTTTATGTTGTCCTGGAGAGCTTGCAGAGCACTGGGGAAAGGCAGGCAGAGAATTCCCTGCTAGCACCTTCTCTGTGCCTGGGAAGCAGAAGTGTTCACATTGCTTCGCAGAATCGCTTTTGTGCAGAAAACAGTAACACTTGGTCAGGAAGAAAGAAAGCACAGAGCCCCGGATTTTATGTTCTCCTGGAGAGCTTGCAGAGCACTGGGGAAAGGCAGGCAGAGAATTCCCTGCTAGCACCTTCTCTGTGCCTGTTCACATTGCTTCGCAGAATCGCTTTTGTGCAGAAAACAGTAACACTTGTTCAGAACGAAAGAAAGCACAGAGCCCCAGATTTTATGTTGTCCTGGAGAGCTTGCAGAGCACTGGGGAAAGGCAGGCAGAGAATTCCCTGCTAGCACCTTCTCTGTGCCTGGGAAGCACAAGTGTTCACATTGCTTCGCAGAATCGCTTTTGTGCAGAAAACAGTAACACTTGTTCAGAACGAAAGAAAGCACAGAGCCCCAGATTTTATGTTGTCCTGGAGAGCTTGCAGAGCACTGGGGAAAGGCAGGCAGAGAATTCCCTGCTAGCACCTTCTCTGTGCCTGGGAAGCACAAGTGTTCACATTGCTTCGCAGAATCGCTTTTGTGCAGAAAACAGTAACACTTGTTCAGAACGAAAGAAAGCACAGAGCCCCAGATTTTATGTTGTCCTGGAGAGCTTGCAGAGCACTGGGGAAAGGCAGGCAGAGAATTCCCTGCTAGCACCTTCTCTGTGCCTGGGAAGCACAAGTGTTCACATTGCTTCGCAGAATCGCTTTTGTGCAGAAAACAGTAACACTTGTTCAGAACGAAAGAAAGCACAGAGCCCCAGATTTGCTGTTGTCCTGGAGAGCTTGCAGAGCACTGGGGAAAGGCAGGCAGAGAATTCCCTGCTAGCACCTTCTCTGTGCCTGGGAAGCACAAGTGTTCACATTGCTTCGCAGAATCGCTTTTGTGCAGAAAACAGTAACACTTGTTCAGAACGAAAGAAAGCACAGAGCCCCAGATTTTATGTTGTCCTGGAGAGCTTGCAGAGCACTGGGGAAAGGCAGGCAGAGAATTCCCTGCTAGCACCTTCTCTGTGCCTGGGAAACAGAAGTGTTCACATTGCTTCGCAGAATCGCTTTTGTGCAGAAAACAGTAACACTTGTTCAGAACGAAAGAAAGCACAGAGCCCCAGATTTTATGTTGTCCTGGAGAGCTTGCAGAGCACTGGGGAAAGGCAGGCAGAGAATTCCCTGCTAGCACCTTCTCTGTGCCTGGGAAGCACAAGTGTTCACATTGCTTCGCAGAATCGCTTTTGTGCAGAAAACAGTAACACTTGTTCAGAACGAAAGAAAGCACAGAGCCCCAGATTTTATGTTGTCCTGGAGAGCTTGCAGAGCACTGGGGAAAGGCAGGCAGAGAATTCCCTGCTAGCACCTTCTCTGTGCCTGGGAAACAGAAGTGTTCACATTGCTTCGCAGAATCGCTTTTGTGCAGAAAACAGTAACACTTGTTCAGAACGAAAGAAAGCACAGAGCCCCAGATTTTATGTTGTCCTGGAGAGCTTGCAGAGCACTGGGGAAAGGCAGGCAGAGAATTCCCTGCTAGCACCTTCTCTGTGCCTGGGAAGCACAAGTGTTCACATTGCTTCGCAGAATCGCTTTTGTGCAGAAAACAGTAACACTTGGTCAGGAAGAAAGAAAGCACAGAGCCCCAGATTTTATGTTCTCCTGGAGAGCTTGCAGAGCACTGGGGAAAGGCAGGCAGAGAATTCCCTGCTAGCACCTTCTCTGTGCCTGGGAAGCAGAAGTGTTCACATTGCTTCGCAGAATCGCTTTTGTGCAGAAAACAGTAAGACTTGGTCAGGAAGAAAGAAAGCACAGAGCCCCAGATTTTATGTTGTCCTGGAGAGCTTGCAGAGCACTGGGGAAAGGCAGGCAGAGAATTCCCTGCTAGCACCTTCTCTGTGCCTAGGAAGCACAAGTGTTCACATTGCTTGGCAGAATCGCTTTTGTGCAGAAAACAGTAACACTTGTTCAGAACGAAAGAAAGCACAGAGCCCCAGATTTGCTGTTGTCCTGGAGAGCTTGCAGAGCACTGGGGAAAGGCAGGCAGAGAATTCCCTGCTAGCACCTTCTCTGTGCCTGGGAAGCACAAGTGTTCACATTGCTTCCAGAATTGCTTTTGTGCAGAAAACACTAACACTTGTTCAGAACGAAAGAAAGCACAGAGCCCCAGATTTTATGTTGTCCTGGAGAGCTTGCAGAGCACTGGGGAAAGGCAGGCAGAGACTTCCCTGCTAGCACCTTCTCTGTGCCTGGGAAGCAGAAGTGTTCACATTGCTTCGCAGAATCGCTTTTGTGCAGAAAACAGTAAGACTTGGTCAGGAAGAAAGAAAGCACAGAGCCCCAGATTTTATGTTGTCCTGGAGAGCTTGCAGAGCACTGGGGAAAGGCAGGCAGAGAATTCCCTGCTAGCACCTTCTCTGTGCCTAGGAAGCACAAGTGTTCACATTGCTTGGCAGAATCGCTTTTGTGCAGAAAACAGTAACACTTGTTCAGAACGAAAGAAAGCACAGAGCCCCAGATTTGCTGTTGTCCTGGAGAGCTTGCAGAGCACTGGGGAAAGGCAGGCAGAGAATTCCCTGCTAGCACCTTCTCTGTGCCTGGGAAGCACAAGTGTTCACATTGCTTCCAGAATTGCTTTTGTGCAGAAAACACTAACACTTGTTCAGAACGAAAGAAAGCACAGAGCCCCAGATTTTATGTTGTCCTGGAGAGCTTGCAGAGCACTGGGGAAAGGCAGGCAGAGACTTCCCTGCTAGCACCTTCTCTGTGCCTGGGAAGCACAAGTGTTCACATTGCTTCGCAGAATCGCTTTTGTGCAGAAAACAGTAACACTTGTTCAGAACGAAAGAAAGCACAGAGCCCCAGATTTGCTGTTGTCCTGGAGAGCTTGCAGAGCACTGGGGAAAGGCAGGCAGAGAATTCCCTGCTAGCACCTTCTCTGTGCCTGGGAAGCACAAGTGTTCACATTGCTTCGCAGAATCGCTTTTGTGCAGAAAACAGTAACACTTGTTCAGAACGAAAGAAAGCACAGAGCCCCAGATTTTATGTTGTCCTGGAGAGCTTGCAGAGCACTGGGGAAAGGCAGGCAGAGAATTCCCTGCTAGCACCTTCTCTGTGCCTGGGAAGCAGAAGTGTTCACATTGCTTCGCAGAATCGCTTTTGTGCAGAAAACAGTAACACTTGGTCAGGAAGAAAGAAAGCACAGAGCCCCAGATTTTATGTTCTCCTGGAGAGCTTGCAGAGCACTGGGGAAAGGCAGGCAGAGAATTCCCTGCTAGCACCTTCTCTGTGCCTGGGAAGCAGAAGTGTTCACATTGCTTCGCAGAATCGCTTTTGTGCAGAAAACAGTAAGACTTGGTCAGGAAGAAAGAAAGCACAGAGCCCCAGATTTTATGTTGTCCTGGAGAGCTTGCAGAGCACTGGGGAAAGGCAGGCAGAGAATTCCCTGCTAGCACCTTCTCTGTGCCTAGGAAGCACAAGTGTTCACATTGCTTGGCAGAATCGCTTTTGTGCAGAAAACAGTAACACTTGTTCAGAACGAAAGAAAGCACAGAGCCCCAGATTTGCTGTTGTCCTGGAGAGCTTGCAGAGCACTGGGGAAAGGCAGGCAGAGAATTCCCTGCTAGCACCTTCTCTGTGCCTGGGAAGCAGAAGTGTTCACATTGCTTCCAGAATTGCTTTTGTGCAGAAAACACTAACACTTGTTCAGAACGAAAGAAAGCACAGAGCCCCAGATTTTATGTTGTCCTGGAGAGCTTGCAGAGCACTGGGGAAAGGCAGGCAGAGACTTCCCTGCTAGCACCTTCTCTGTGCCTGGGAAGCACAAGTGTTCACATTGCTTCGCAGAATCGCTTTTGTGCAGAAAACAGTAACACTTGTTCAGAACGAAAGAAAGCACAGAGCCCCAGATTTGCTGTTGTCCTGGAGAGCTTGCAGAGCACTGGGGAAAGGCAGGCAGAGAATTCCCTGCTAGCACCTTCTCTGTGCCTGGGAAGCACAAGTGTTCACATTGCTTCGCAGAATCGCTTTTGTGCAGAAAACAGTAACACTTGGTCAGGAAGAAAGAAAGCACAGAGCCCCAGATTTTATGTTGTCCTGGAGAGCTTGCAGAGCACTGGGGAAAGGCAGGCAGAGAATTCCCTGCTAGCACCTTCTCTGTGCCTAGGAAGCACAAGTGTTCACATTGCTTGGCAGAATCGCTTTTGTGCAGAAAACAGTAACACTTGTTCAGAACGAAAGAAAGCACAGAGCCCCAGATTTGCTGTTGTCCTGGAGAGCTTGCAGAGCACTGGGGAAAGGCAGGCAGAGAATTCCCTGCTAGCACCTTCTCTGTGCCTGGGAAGCAGAAGTGTTCACATTGCTTCCAGAATTGCTTTTGTGCAGAAAACACTAACACTTGTTCAGAACGAAAGAAAGCACAGAGCCCCAGATTTTATGTTGTCCTGGAGAGCTTGCAGAGCACTGGGGAAAGGCAGGCAGAGACTTCCCTGCTAGCACCTTCTCTGTGCCTGGGAAGCACAAGTGTTCACATTGCTTCGCAGAATCGCTTTTGTGCAGAAAACAGTAACACTTGTTCAGAACGAAAGAAAGCACAGAGCCCCAGATTTTATGTTGTCCTGGAGAGCTTGCAGAGCACTGGGGAAAGGCAGGCAGAGAATTCCCTGCTAGCACCTTCTCTGTGCCTGGGAAGCACAAGTGTTCACATTGCTTCGCAGAATCGCTTTTGTGCAGAAAACAGTAACACTTGTTCAGAACGAAAGAAAGCACAGAGCCCCAGATTTTATGTTGTCCTGGAGAGCTTGCAGAGCACTGGGGAAAGGCAGGCAGAGAATTCCCTGCTAGCACCTTCTCTGTGCCTGGGAAGCAGAAGTGTTCACATTGCTTGGCAGAATCGCTTTTGTGCAGAAAACAGTAACACTTGTTCAGAACGAAAGAAAGCACAGAGCCCCAGATTTTATGTTGTCCTGGAGAGCTTGCAGAGCACTGGGGAAAGGCAGGCAGAGAATTCCCTGCTAGCACCTTCTCTGTGCCTGGGAAGCAGAAGTGTTCACATTGCTTCGCAGAATCGCTTTTGTGCAGAAAACAGTAACACTTGTTCAGAACGAAAGAAAGCACAGAGCCCCAGATTTGCTGTTGTCCTGGAGAGCTTGCAGAGCACTGGGGAAAGGCAGGCAGAGAATTCCCTGCTAGCACCTTCTCTGTGCCTGGGAAGCACAAGTGTTCACATTGCTTCGCAGAATCGCTTTTGTGCAGAAAACAGTAACACTTGGTCAGGAAGAAAGAAAGCACAGAGCCCCAGATTTGCTGTTGTCCTGGAGAGCTTGCAGAGCACTGGGGAAAGGCAGGCAGAGAATTCCCTGCTAGCACCTTCTCTGTGCCTGGGAAGCAGAAGTGTTCACATTGCTTGGCAGAATCGCTTTTGTGCAGAAAACAGTAACACTTGTTCAGAACGAAAGAAAGCACAGAGCCCCAGATTTTATGTTGTCCTGGAGAGCTTGCAGAGCACTGGGGAAAGGCAGGCAGAGAATTCCCTGCTAGCACCTTCTCTGTGCCTGGGAAGCACAAGTGTTCACATTGCTTCGCAGAATCGCTTTTGTGCAGAAAACATTAACACTTGTTCAGAATGAAAGAAAGCACAGAACACCAGATTTGCTGTTGTCCTGGAGACCTTGCAGAGCACTGGGGAAAGGCAGGCAGAGAATTCCCTGCTAGCACCTTCTCTGTGCCTGTTCACATTGCTTCGCAGAATTGCTTTTGTGCAGAAAACACTAACACTTGTTCAGAACGAAAGAAAGCACAGAGCCCCAGATTTTATGTTGTCCTGGAGAGCTTGCAGAGCACTGGGGAAAGGCAGGCAGAGAATTCCCTGCTAGCACCTTCTCTGTGCCTGGGAAGCACAAGTGTTCACATTGCTTCGCAGAATCGCTTTTGTGCAGAAAACAGTAACACTTGGTCAGGAAGAAAGAAAGCACAGAGCCCCAGATTTTATGTTGTCCTGGAGAGCTTGCAGAGCACTGGGGAAAGGCAGGCAGAGACTTCCCTGCTAGCACCTTCTCTGTGCCTGGGAAGCACAAGTGTTCACATTGCTTCGCAGAATCGCTTTTGTGCAGAAAACAGTAACACTTGGTCAGGAAGAAAGAAAGCACAGAGCCCCAGATTTGCTGTTGTCCTGGAGAGCTTGCAGAGCACTGGGGAAAGGCAGGCAGAGAATTCCCTGCTAGCACCTTCTCTGTGCCTGGGAAGCACAAGTGTTCACATTGCTTCGCAGAATCGCTTTTGTGCAGAAAACAGTAACACTTGTTCAGAACGAAAGAAAGCACAGAGCCCCAGATTTGCTGTTGTCCTGGAGAGCTTGCAGAGCACTGGGGAAAGGCAGGCAGAGAATTCCCTGCTAGCACCTTCTCTGTGCCTGGGAAGCACAAGTGTTCACATTGCTTCGCAGAATCGCTTTTGTGCAGAAAACAGTAACACTTGTTCAGAACGAAAGAAAGCACAGAGCCCCAGATTTTATGTTGTCCTGGAGAGCTTGCAGAGCACTGGGGAAAGGCAGGCAGAGAATTCCCTGCTAGCACCTTCTCTGTGCCTGGGAAGCAGAAGTGTTCACATTGCTTGGCAGAATCGCTTTTGTGCAGAAAACAGTAACACTTGTTCAGAACGAAAGAAAGCACAGAGCCCCAGATTTGCTGTTGTCCTGGAGAGCTTGCAGAGCACTGGGGAAAGGCAGGCAGAGAATTCCCTGCTAGCACCTTCTCTGTGCCTGGGAAGCACAAGTGTTCACATTGCTTCCAGAATTGCTTTTGTGCAGAAAACACTAACACTTGTTCAGAACGAAAGAAAGCACAGAGCCCCAGATTTTATGTTGTCCTGGAGAGCTTGCAGAGCACTGCAGAAAGGCAGGCAGAGAATTCCCTGCTAGCACCTTCTCTGTGCCTGGGAAGCACAAGTGTTCACATTGCTTCGCAGAATCGCTTTTGTGCAGAAAACAGTAACACTTGTTCAGAACGAAAGAAAGCACAGAGCCCCAGATTTTATGTTGTCCTGGAGAGCTTGCAGAGCACTGGGGAAAGGCAGGCAGAGAATTCCCTGCTAGCACCTTCTCTGTGCCTGGGAAGCACAAGTGTTCACATTGCTTCGCAGAATCGCTTTTGTGCAGAAAACAGTAACACTTGTTCAGAACGAAAGAAAGCACAGAGCCCCAGATTTTATGTTGTCCTGGAGAGCTTGCAGAGCACTGGGGAAAGGCAGGCAGAGAATTCCCTGCTAGCACCTTCTCTGTGCCTGGGAAGCACAAGTGTTCACATTGCTTCGCAGAATCGCTTTTGTGCAGAAAACAGTAACACTTGTTCAGAACGAAAGAAAGCACAGAGCCCCAGATTTTATGTTGTCCTGGAGAGCTTGCAGAGCACTGGGGAAAGGCAGGCAGAGAATTCCCTGCTAGCACCTTCTCTGTGCCTGGGAAGCACAAGTGTTCACATTGCTTCGCAGAATCGCTTTTGTGCAGAAAACAGTAACACTTGTTCAGAACGAAAGAAAGCACAGAGCCCCAGATTTGCTGTTGTCCTGGAGAGCTTGCAGAGCACTGGGGAAAGGCAGGCAGAGAATTCCCTGCTAGCACCTTCTCTGTGCCTGGGAAGCAGAAGTGTTCACATTGCTTGGCAGAATCGCTTTTGTGCAGAAAACAGTAAGACTTGGTCAGGAAGAAAGAAAGCACAGAGCCCCAGATTTTATGTTGTCCTGGAGAGCTTGCAGAGCACTGGGGAAAGGCAGGCAGAGAATTCCCTGCTAGCACCTTCTCTGTGCCTAGGAAGCACAAGTGTTCACATTGCTTGGCAGAATCGCTTTTGTGCAGAAAACAGTAACACTTGTTCAGAACGAAAGAAAGCACAGAGCCCCAGATTTGCTGTTGTCCTGGAGAGCTTGCAGAGCACTGGGGAAAGGCAGGCAGAGAATTCCCTGCTAGCACCTTCTCTGTGCCTGGGAAGCAGAAGTGTTCACATTGCTTCCAGAATTGCTTTTGTGCAGAAAACACTAACACTTGTTCAGAACGAAAGAAAGCACAGAGCCCCAGATTTTATGTTGTCCTGGAGAGCTTGCAGAGCACTGGGGAAAGGCAGGCAGAGACTTCCCTGCTAGCACCTTCTCTGTGCCTGGGAAGCACAAGTGTTCACATTGCTTCGCAGAATCGCTTTTGTGCAGAAAACAGTAACACTTGTTCAGAACGAAAGAAAGCACAGAGCCCCAGATTTTATGTTGTCCTGGAGAGCTTGCAGAGCACTGGGGAAAGGCAGGCAGAGAATTCCCTGCTAGCACCTTCTCTGTGCCTGGGAAGCACAAGTGTTCACATTGCTTCGCAGAATCGCTTTTGTGCAGAAAACAGTAACACTTGTTCAGAACGAAAGAAAGCACAGAGCCCCAGATTTTATGTTGTCCTGGAGAGCTTGCAGAGCACTGGGGAAAGGCAGGCAGAGAATTCCCTGCTAGCACCTTCTCTGTGCCTGGGAAGCAGAAGTGTTCACATTGCTTGGCAGAATCGCTTTTGTGCAGAAAACAGTAACACTTGTTCAGAACGAAAGAAAGCACAGAGCCCCAGATTTTATGTTGTCCTGGAGAGCTTGCAGAGCACTGGGGAAAGGCAGGCAGAGAATTCCCTGCTAGCACCTTCTCTGTGCCTAGGAAGCACAAGTGTTCACATTGCTTGGCAGAATCGCTTTTGTGCAGAAAACAGTAACACTTGTTCAGAACGAAAGAAAGCACAGAGCCCCAGATTTGCTGTTGTCCTGGAGAGCTTGCAGAGCACTGGGGAAAGGCAGGCAGAGAATTCCCTGCTAGCACCTTCTCTGTGCCTGGGAAGCAGAAGTGTTCACATTGCTTCCAGAATTGCTTTTGTGCAGAAAACACTAACACTTGTTCAGAACGAAAGAAAGCACAGAGCCCCAGATTTTATGTTGTCCTGGAGAGCTTGCAGAGCACTGGGGAAAGGCAGGCAGAGACTTCCCTGCTAGCACCTTCTCTGTGCCTGGGAAGCACAAGTGTTCACATTGCTTCGCAGAATCGCTTTTGTGCAGAAAACAGTAACACTTGTTCAGAACGAAAGAAAGCACAGAGCCCCAGATTTTATGTTGTCCTGGAGAGCTTGCAGAGCACTGGGGAAAGGCAGGCAGAGAATTCCCTGCTAGCACCTTCTCTGTGCCTGGGAAGCACAAGTGTTCACATTGCTTCGCAGAATCGCTTTTGTGCAGAAAACAGTAACACTTGTTCAGAACGAAAGAAAGCACAGAGCCCCAGATTTTATGTTGTCCTGGAGAGCTTGCAGAGCACTGGGGAAAGGCAGGCAGAGAATTCCCTGCTAGCACCTTCTCTGTGCCTGGGAAGCAGAAGTGTTCACATTGCTTGGCAGAATCGCTTTTGTGCAGAAAACAGTAACACTTGTTCAGAACGAAAGAAAGCACAGAGCCCCAGATTTTATGTTGTCCTGGAGAGCTTGCAGAGCACTGGGGAAAGGCAGGCAGAGAATTCCCTGCTAGCACCTTCTCTGTGCCTGGGAAGCAGAAGTGTTCACATTGCTTCGCAGAATCGCTTTTGTGCAGAAAACAGTAACACTTGTTCAGAACGAAAGAAAGCACAGAGCCCCAGATTTGCTGTTGTCCTGGAGAGCTTGCAGAGCACTGGGGAAAGGCAGGCAGAGAATTCCCTGCTAGCACCTTCTCTGTGCCTGGGAAGCACAAGTGTTCACATTGCTTCGCAGAATCGCTTTTGTGCAGAAAACAGTAACACTTGGTCAGGAAGAAAGAAAGCACAGAGCCCCAGATTTGCTGTTGTCCTGGAGAGCTTGCAGAGCACTGGGGAAAGGCAGGCAGAGAATTCCCTGCTAGCACCTTCTCTGTGCCTGGGAAGCAGAAGTGTTCACATTGCTTGGCAGAATCGCTTTTGTGCAGAAAACAGTAACACTTGTTCAGAACGAAAGAAAGCACAGAGCCCCAGATTTTATGTTGTCCTGGAGAGCTTGCAGAGCACTGGGGAAAGGCAGGCAGAGAATTCCCTGCTAGCACCTTCTCTGTGCCTGGGAAGCACAAGTGTTCACATTGCTTCGCAGAATCGCTTTTGTGCAGAAAACATTAACACTTGTTCAGAATGAAAGAAAGCACAGAACACCAGATTTGCTGTTGTCCTGGAGACCTTGCAGAGCACTGGGGAAAGGCAGGCAGAGAATTCCCTGCTAGCACCTTCTCTGTGCCTGTTCACATTGCTTCGCAGAATTGCTTTTGTGCAGAAAACACTAACACTTGTTCAGAACGAAAGAAAGCACAGAGCCCCAGATTTTATGTTGTCCTGGAGAGCTTGCAGAGCACTGGGGAAAGGCAGGCAGAGAATTCCCTGCTAGCACCTTCTCTGTGCCTGGGAAGCACAAGTGTTCACATTGCTTCGCAGAATCGCTTTTGTGCAGAAAACAGTAACACTTGGTCAGGAAGAAAGAAAGCACAGAGCCCCAGATTTTATGTTGTCCTGGAGAGCTTGCAGAGCACTGGGGAAAGGCAGGCAGAGACTTCCCTGCTAGCACCTTCTCTGTGCCTGGGAAGCACAAGTGTTCACATTGCTTCGCAGAATCGCTTTTGTGCAGAAAACAGTAACACTTGGTCAGGAAGAAAGAAAGCACAGAGCCCCAGATTTGCTGTTGTCCTGGAGAGCTTGCAGAGCACTGGGGAAAGGCAGGCAGAGAATTCCCTGCTAGCACCTTCTCTGTGCCTGGGAAGCACAAGTGTTCACATTGCTTCGCAGAATCGCTTTTGTGCAGAAAACAGTAACACTTGTTCAGAACGAAAGAAAGCACAGAGCCCCAGATTTGCTGTTGTCCTGGAGAGCTTGCAGAGCACTGGGGAAAGGCAGGCAGAGAATTCCCTGCTAGCACCTTCTCTGTGCCTGGGAAGCACAAGTGTTCACATTGCTTCGCAGAATCGCTTTTGTGCAGAAAACAGTAACACTTGTTCAGAACGAAAGAAAGCACAGAGCCCCAGATTTTATGTTGTCCTGGAGAGCTTGCAGAGCACTGGGGAAAGGCAGGCAGAGAATTCCCTGCTAGCACCTTCTCTGTGCCTGGGAAGCACAAGTGTTCACATTGCTTCGCAGAATCGCTTTTGTGCAGAAAACAGTAACACTTGTTCAGAACGAAAGAAAGCACAGAGCCCCAGATTTTATGTTGTCCTGGAGAGCTTGCAGAGCACTGGGGAAAGGCAGGCAGAGAATTCCCTGCTAGCACCTTCTCTGTGCCTGGGAAGCACAAGTGTTCACATTGCTTCGCAGAATCGCTTTTGTGCAGAAAACAGTAACACTTGTTCAGAACGAAAGAAAGCACAGAGCCCCAGATTTTATGTTGTCCTGGAGAGCTTGCAGAGCACTGGGGAAAGGCAGGCAGAGAATTCCCTGCTAGCACCTTCTCTGTGCCTGGGAAGCACAAGTGTTCACATTGCTTCGCAGAATCGCTTTTGTGCAGAAAACAGTAACACTTGTTCAGAACGAAAGAAAGCACAGAGCCCCAGATTTGCTGTTGTCCTGGAGAGCTTGCAGAGCACTGGGGAAAGGCAGGCAGAGAATTCCCTGCTAGCACCTTCTCTGTGCCTGGGAAGCAGAAGTGTTCACATTGCTTGGCAGAATCGCTTTTGTGCAGAAAACAGTAAGACTTGGTCAGGAAGAAAGAAAGCACAGAGCCCCAGATTTTATGTTGTCCTGGAGAGCTTGCAGAGCACTGGGGAAAGGCAGGCAGAGAATTCCCTGCTAGCACCTTCTCTGTGCCTAGGAAGCACAAGTGTTCACATTGCTTGGCAGAATCGCTTTTGTGCAGAAAACAGTAACACTTGTTCAGAACGAAAGAAAGCACAGAGCCCCAGATTTTATGTTGTCCTGGAGAGCTTGCAGAGCACTGGGGAAAGGCAGGCAGAGAATTCCCTGCTAGCACCTTCTCTGTGCCTGTTCACATTGCTTCGCAGAATCGCTTTTGTGCAGAAAACAGTAACACTTGTTCAGAACGAAAGAAAGCACAGAGCCCCAGATTTTATGTTGTCCTGGAGAGCTTGCAGAGCACTGGGGAAAGGCAGGCAGAGAATTCCCTGCTAGCACCTTCTCTGTGCCTGGGAAGCAGAAGTGTTCACATTGCTTCGCAGAATCGCTTTTGTGCAGAAAACAGTAACACTTGTTCAGAACGAAAGAAAGCACAGAGCCCCAGATTTGCTGTTGTCCTGGAGAGCTTGCAGAGCACTGGGGAAAGGCAGGCAGAGAATTCCCTGCTAGCACCTTCTCTGTGCCTGGGAAGCACAAGTGTTCACATTGCTTCGCAGAATCGCTTTTGTGCAGAAAACAGTAACACTTGTTCAGGAAGAAAGAAAGCACAGAGCCCCAGATTTGCCGTTGTCCTGGAGAGCTTGCAGAGCACTGGGGAAAGGCAGGCAGAGAATTCCCTGCTAGCACCTTCTCTGTGCCTGGGAAGCACAAGTGTTCACATTGCTTCGCAGAATCGCTTTTGTGCAGAAAACAGTAACACTTGTTCAGAACGAAAGAAAGCACAGAGCCCCAGATTTTATGTTGTCCTGGAGAGCTTGCAGAGCACTGGGGAAAGGCAGGCAGAGAATTCCCTGCTAGCACCTTCTCTGTGCCTGGGAAGCACAAGTGTTCACATTGCTTCGCAGAATCGCTTTTGTGCAGAAAACAGTAACACTTGTTCAGAATGAAAGAAAGCACAGAACACCAGATTTGCTGTTGTCCTGGAGACCTTGCAGAGCACTGGGGAAAGGCAGGCAGAGAATTCCCTGCTAGCACCTTCTCTGTGCCTGTTCACATTGCTTCGCAGAATTGCTTTTGTGCAGTAAACACTAACACTTGTTCAGAACGAAAGAAAGCACAGAGCCCCAGATTTTATGTTGTCCTGGAGAGCTTGCAGAGCACTGGGGAAAGGCAGGCAGAGAATTCCCTGCTAGCACCTTCTCTGTGCCTGGGAAGCACAAGTGTTCACATTGCTTCGCAGAATCGCTTTTGTGCAGAAAACAGTAACACTTGGTCAGGAAGAAAGAAAGCACAGAGCCCCAGATTTTATGTTGTCCTGGAGAGCTTGCAGAGCACTGGGGAAAGGCAGGCAGAGAATTCCCTGCTAGCACCTTCTCTGTGCCTGGGAAGCACAAGTGTTCACATTGCTTCGCAGAATCGCTTTTGTGCAGAAAACAGTAACACTTGGTCAGGAAGAAAGAAAGCACAGAGCCCCAGATTTGCTGTTGTCCTGGAGAGCTTGCAGAGCACTGGGGAAAGGCAGGCAGAGAATTCCCTGCTAGCACCTTCTCTGTGCCTGGGAAGCAGAAGTGTTCACATTGCTTCGCAGAATCGCTTTTGTGCAGAAAACAGTAACACTTGTTCAGAACGAAAGAAAGCACAGAGCCCCAGATTTGCTGTTGTCCTGGAGAGCTTGCAGAGCACTGGGGAAAGGCAGGCAGAGAATTCCCTGCTAGCACCTTCTCTGTGCCTGGGAAGCAGAAGTGTTCACATTGCTTCGCAGAATCGCTTTTGTGCAGAAAACAGTAAGACTTGGTCAGGAAGAAAGAAAGCACAGAGCCCCAGATTTTATGTTGTCCTGGAGAGCTTGCAGAGCACTGGGGAAAGGCAGGCAGAGAATTCCCTGCTAGCACCTTCTCTGTGCCTGGGAAGCACAAGTGTTCACATTGCTTCGCAGAATCGCTTTTGTGCAGAAAACAGTAACACTTGTTCAGAACGAAAGAAAGCACAGAGCCCCAGATTTTATGTTGTCCTGGAGAGCTTGCAGAGCACTGGGGAAAGGCAGGCAGAGAATTCCCTGCTAGCACCTTCTCTGTGCCTGGGAAGCAGAAGTGTTCACATTGCTTGGCAGAATCGCTTTTGTGCAGAAAACAGTAACACTTGTTCAGAACGAAAGAAAGCACAGAGCCCCAGATTTGCTGTTGTCCTGGAGAGCTTGCAGAGCACTGGGGAAAGGCAGGCAGAGAATTCCCTGCTAGCACCTTCTCTGTGCCTGGGAAGCAGAAGTGTTCACATTGCTTGGCAGAATCGCTTTTGTGCAGAAAACAGTAACACTTGTTCAGAACGAAAGAAAGCACAGAGCCCCAGATTTGCTGTTGTCCTGGAGAGCTTGCAGAGCACTGGGGAAAGGCAGGCAGAGAATTCCCTGCTAGCACCTTCTCTGTGCCTGGGAAGCACAAGTGTTCACATTGCTTCGCAGAATCGCTTTTGTGCAGAAAACAGTAACACTTGGTCAGGAAGAAAGAAAGCACAGAGCCCCAGATTTGCTGTTGTCCTGGAGAGCTTGCAGAGCACTGGGGAAAGGCAGGCAGAGAATTCCCTGCTAGCACCTTCTCTGTGCCTGGGAAGCAGAAGTGTTCACATTGCTTGGCAGAATCGCTTTTGTGCAGAAAACAGTAACACTTGTTCAGAACGAAAGAAAGCACAGAGCCCCAGATTTTATGTTGTCCTGGAGAGCTTGCAGAGCACTGGGGAAAGGCAGGCAGAGAATTCCCTGCTAGCACCTTCTCTGTGCCTGGGAAGCACAAGTGTTCACATTGCTTCGCAGAATCGCTTTTGTGCAGAAAACATTAACACTTGTTCAGAATGAAAGAAAGCACAGAACACCAGATTTGCTGTTGTCCTGGAGACCTTGCAGAGCACTGGGGAAAGGCAGGCAGAGAATTCCCTGCTAGCACCTTCTCTGTGCCTGTTCACATTGCTTCGCAGAATTGCTTTTGTGCAGAAAACACTAACACTTGTTCAGAACGAAAGAAAGCACAGACCCCCAGATTTTATGTTGTCCTGGAGAGCTTGCAGAGCACTGGGGAAAGGCAGGCAGAGAATTCCCTGCTAGCACCTTCTCTGTGCCTGGGAAGCACAAGTGTTCACATTGCTTCGCAGAATCGCTTTTGTGCAGAAAACAGTAACACTTGGTCAGGAAGAAAGAAAGCACAGAGCCCCAGATTTTATGTTGTCCTGGAGAGCTTGCAGAGCACTGGGGAAAGGCAGGCAGAGAATTCCCTGCTAGCACCTTCTCTGTGCCTGGGAAGCAGAAGTGTTCACATTGCTTCGCAGAATCGCTTTTGTGCAGAAAACAGTAACACTTGGTCAGGAAGAAAGAAAGCACAGAGCCCCAGATTTGCTGTTGTCCTGGAGAGCTTGCAGAGCACTGGGGAAAGGCAGGCAGAGAATTCCCTGCTAGCACCTTCTCTGTGCCTGGGAAGCACAAGTGTTCACATTGCTTCGCAGAATCGCTTTTGTGCAGAAAACAGTAACACTTGTTCAGAACGAAAGAAAGCACAGAGCCCCAGATTTGCTGTTGTCCTGGAGAGCTTGCAGAGCACTGCAGAAAGGCAGGCAGAGAATTCCCTGCTAGCACCTTCTCTGTGCCTGGGAAGCACAAGTGTTCACATTGCTTCGCAGAATCGCTTTTGTGCAGAAAACAGTAACACTTGTTCAGAACGAAAGAAAGCACAGAGCCCCAGATTTTATGTTGTCCTGGAGAGCTTGCAGAGCACTGGGGAAAGGCAGGCAGAGAATTCCCTGCTAGCACCTTCTCTGTGCCTGGGAAGCACAAGTGTTCACATTGCTTCGCAGAATCGCTTTTGTGCAGAAAACAGTAACACTTGTTCAGAACGAAAGAAAGCACAGAGCCCCAGATTTTATGTTGTCCTGGAGAGCTTGCAGAGCACTGGGGAAAGGCAGGCAGAGAATTCCCTGCTAGCACCTTCTCTGTGCCTGGGAAGCAGAAGTGTTCACATTGCTTGGCAGAATCGCTTTTGTGCAGAAAACAGTAACACTTGTTCAGAACGAAAGAAAGCACAGAGCCCCAGATTTGCTGTTGTCCTGGAGAGCTTGCAGAGCACTGGGGAAAGGCAGGCAGAGAATTCCCTGCTAGCACCTTCTCTGTGCCTGGGAAGCACAAGTGTTCACATTGCTTCCAGAATTGCTTTTGTGCAGAAAACACTAACACTTGTTCAGAACGAAAGAAAGCACAGAGCCCCAGATTTTATGTTGTCCTGGAGAGCTTGCAGAGCACTGCAGAAAGGCAGGCAGAGAATTCCCTGCTAGCACCTTCTCTGTGCCTGGGAAGCACAAGTGTTCACATTGCTTCGCAGAATCGCTTTTGTGCAGAAAACAGTAACACTTGTTCAGAACGAAAGAAAGCACAGAGCCCCAGATTTTATGTTGTCCTGGAGAGCTTGCAGAGCACTGGGGAAAGGCAGGCAGAGAATTCCCTGCTAGCACCTTCTCTGTGCCTGGGAAGCACAAGTGTTCACATTGCTTCGCAGAATCGCTTTTGTGCAGAAAACAGTAACACTTGTTCAGAACGAAAGAAAGCACAGAGCCCCAGATTTTATGTTGTCCTGGAGAGCTTGCAGAGCACTGGGGAAAGGCAGGCAGAGAATTCCCTGCTAGCACCTTCTCTGTGCCTGGGAAGCACAAGTGTTCACATTGCTTCGCAGAATCGCTTTTGTGCAGAAAACAGTAACACTTGTTCAGAACGAAAGAAAGCACAGAGCCCCAGATTTGCTGTTGTCCTGGAGAGCTTGCAGAGCACTGGGGAAAGGCAGGCAGAGAATTCCCTGCTAGCACCTTCTCTGTGCCTGGGAAGCACAAGTGTTCACATTGCTTCGCAGAATCGCTTTTGTGCAGAAAACAGTAAGACTTGGTCAGGAAGAAAGAAAGCACAGAGCCCCAGATTTTATGTTGTCCTGGAGAGCTTGCAGAGCACTGGGGAAAGGCAGGCAGAGAATTCCCTGCTAGCACCTTCTCTGTGCCTGGGAAGCAGAAGTGTTCACATTGCTTGGCAGAATCGCTTTTGTGCAGAAAACAGTAACACTTGTTCAGAACGAAAGAAAGCACAGAGCCCCAGATTTGCTGTTGTCCTGGAGAGCTTGCAGAGCACTGGGGAAAGGCAGGCAGAGAATTACCTGCTAGCACCTTCTCTGTGCCTGGGAAGCACAAGTGTTCACATTGCTTCCAGAATTGCTTTTGTGCAGAAAACAGTAACACTTGTTCAGAACGAAAGAAAGCACAGAGCCCCAGATTTTATGTTGTCCTGGAGAGCTTGCAGAGCACTGGGGAAAGGCAGGCAGAGAATTCCCTGCTAGCACCTTCTCTGTGCCTGTTCACATTGCTTCGCAGAATCGCTTTTGTGCAGAAAACAGTAACACTTGTTCAGAACGAAAGAAAGCACAGAGCCCCAGATTTTATGTTGTCCTGGAGAGCTTGCAGAGCACTGGGGAAAGGCAGGCAGAGAATTCCCTGCTAGCACCTTCTCTGTGCCTGGGAAGCAGAAGTGTTCACATTGCTTCGCAGAATCGCTTTTGTGCAGAAAACAGTAACACTTGTTCAGAACGAAAGAAAGCACAGAGCCCCAGATTTGCTGTTGTCCTGGAGAGCTTGCAGAGCACTGGGGAAAGGCAGGCAGAGAATTCCCTGCTAGCACCTTCTCTGTGCCTGGGAAGCACAAGTGTTCACATTGCTTCGCAGAATCGCTTTTGTGCAGAAAACAGTAACACTTGGTCAGGAAGAAAGAAAGCACAGAGCCCCAGATTTTATGTTGTCCTGGAGAGCTTGCAGAGCACTGGGGAAAGGCAGGCAGAGAATTCCCTGCTAGCACCTTCTCTGTGCCTAGGAAGCACAAGTGTTCACATTGCTTGGCAGAATCGCTTTTGTGCAGAAAACAGTAACACTTGTTCAGAACGAAAGAAAGCACAGAGCCCCAGATTTGCTGTTGTCCTGGAGAGCTTGCAGAGCACTGGGGAAAGGCAGGCAGAGAATTCCCTGCTAGCACCTTCTCTGTGCCTGGGAAGCAGAAGTGTTCACATTGCTTCCAGAATTGCTTTTGTGCAGAAAACACTAACACTTGTTCAGAACGAAAGAAAGCACAGAGCCCCAGATTTTATGTTGTCCTGGAGAGCTTGCAGAGCACTGGGGAAAGGCAGGCAGAGACTTCCCTGCTAGCACCTTCTCTGTGCCTGGGAAGCACAAGTGTTCACATTGCTTCGCAGAATCGCTTTTGTGCAGAAAACAGTAACACTTGTTCAGAACGAAAGAAAGCACAGAGCCCCAGATTTTATGTTGTCCTGGAGAGCTTGCAGAGCACTGGGGAAAGGCAGGCAGAGAATTCCCTGCTAGCACCTTCTCTGTGCCTGTTCACATTGCTTCGCAGAATCGCTTTTGTGCAGAAAACAGTAACACTTGTTCAGAACGAAAGAAAGCACAGAGCCCCAGATTTTATGTTGTCCTGGAGAGCTTGCAGAGCACTGGGGAAAGGCAGGCAGAGAATTCCCTGCTAGCACCTTCTCTGTGCCTGGGAAGCACAAGTGTTCACATTGCTTCGCAGAATCGCTTTTGTGCAGAAAACAGTAACACTTGTTCAGAACGAAAGAAAGCACAGAGCCCCAGATTTTATGTTGTCCTGGAGAGCTTGCAGAGCACTGGGGAAAGGCAGGCAGAGAATTCCCTGCTAGCACCTTCTCTGTGCCTGTTCACATTGCTTCGCAGAATCGCTTTTGTGCAGAAAACAGTAACACTTGTTCAGAACGAAAGAAAGCACAGAGCCCCAGATTTTATGTTGTCCTGGAGAGCTTGCAGAGCACTGGGGAAAGGCAGGCAGAGAATTCCCTGCTAGCACCTTCTCTGTGCCTGGGAAGCACAAGTGTTCACATTGCTTCGCAGAATCGCTTTTGTGCAGAAAACAGTAACACTTGTTCAGAACGAAAGAAAGCACAGAGCCCCAGATTTTATGTTGTCCTGGAGAGCTTGCAGAGCACTGGGGAAAGGCAGGCAGAGAATTCCCTGCTAGCACCTTCTCTGTGCCTGGGAAGCACAAGTGTTCACATTGCTTCGCATAATCGCTTTTGTGCAGAAAACAGTAACACTTGGTCAGGAAGAAAGAAAGCACAGAGCCCCAGATTTGCTGTTGTCCTGGAGAGCTTGCAGAGCACTGGGGAAAGGCAGGCAGAGAATTCCCTGCTAGCACCTTCTCTGTGCCTGGGAAGCAGAAGTGTTCACATTGCTTGGCAGAATCGCTTTTGTGCAGAAAACAGTAACACTTGTTCAGAACGAAAGAAAGCACAGAGCCCCAGATTTTATGTTGTCCTGGAGAGCTTGCAGAGCACTGGGGAAAGGCAGGCAGAGAATTCCCTGCTAGCACCTTCTCTGTGCCTGGGAATCACAAGTGTTCACATTGCTTCGCAGAATCGCTTTTGTGCAGAAAACATTAACACTTGTTCAGAATGAAAGAAAGCACAGAACACCAGATTTGCTGTTGTCCTGGAGACCTTGCAGAGCACTGGGGAAAGGCAGGCAGAGAATTCCCTGCTAGCACCTTCTCTGTGCCTGTTCACATTGCTTCGCAGAATTGCTTTTGTGCAGAAAACACTAACACTTGTTCAGAACGAAAGAAAGCACAGAGCCCCAGATTTTATGTTGTCCTGGAGAGCTTGCAGAGCACTGGGGAAAGGCAGGCAGAGAATTCCCTGCTAGCACCTTCTCTGTGCCTGGGAAGCACAAGTGTTCACATTGCTTCGCAGAATCGCTTTTGTGCAGAAAACAGTAACACTTGTTCAGAACGAAAGAAAGCACAGAGCCCCAGATTTGCTGTTGTCCTGGAGAGCTTGCAGAGCACTGGGGAAAGGCAGGCAGAGAATTCCCTGCTAGCACCTTCTCTGTGCCTGGGAAGCACAAGTGTTCACATTGCTTCGCAGAATCGCTTTTGTGCAGAAAACAGTAACACTTGTTCAGAACGAAAGAAAGCACAGAGCCCCAGATTTGCTGTTGTCCTGGAGAGCTTGCAGAGCACTGGGGAAAGGCAGGCAGAGAATTCCCTGCTAGCACCTTCTCTGTGCCTGGGAAGCAGAAGTGTTCACATTGCTTCGCAGAATCGCTTTTGTGCAGAAAACAGTAACACTTGTTCAGAACGAAAGAAAGCACAGAGCCCCAGATTTGCTGTTGTCCTGGAGAGCTTGCAGAGCACTGGGGAAAGGCAGGCAGAGAATTCCCTGCTAGCACCTTCTCTGTGCCTGGGAAGCACAAGTGTTCACATTGCTTCGCAGAATCGCTTTTGTGCAGAAAACAGTAACACTTGTTCAGAACGAAAGAAAGCACAGAGCCCCAGATTTTATGTTGTCCTGGAGAGCTTGCAGAGCACTGGGGAAAGGCAGGCAGAGAATTCCCTGCTAGCACCTTCTCTGTGCCTGGGAAGCACAAGTGTTCACATTGCTTCGCAGAATCGCTTTTGTGCAGAAAACAGTAACACTTGTTCAGAACGAAAGAAAGCACAGAGCCCCAGATTTTATGTTGTCCTGGAGAGCTTGCAGAGCACTGGGGAAAGGCAGGCAGAGAATTCCCTGCTAGCACCTTCTCTGTGCCTGGGAAGCACAAGTGTTCACATTGCTTGGCAGAATCGCTTTTGTGCAGAAAACAGTAACACTTGTTCAGAACGAAAGAAAGCACAGAGCCCCAGATTTGCTGTTGTCCTGGAGAGCTTGCAGAGCACTGGGGAAAGGCAGGCAGAGAATTCCCTGCTAGCACCTTCTCTGTGCCTGGGAAGCACAAGTGTTCACATTGCTTCCAGAATTGCTTTTGTGCAGAAAACACTAACACTTGTTCAGAACGAAAGAAAGCACAGAGCCCCAGATTTTATGTTGTCCTGGAGAGCTTGCAGAGCACTGGGGAAAGGCAGGCAGAGAATTCCCTGCTAGCACCTTCTCTGTGCCTGGGAAGCACAAGTGTTCACATTGCTTCGCAGAATCGCTTTTGTGCAGAAAACAGTAACACTTGGTCAGGAAGAAAGAAAGCACAGAGCCCCAGATTTTATGTTGTCCTGGAGAGCTTGCAGAGCACTGGGGAAAGGCAGGCAGAGAATTCCCTGCTAGCACCTTCTCTGTGCCTGGGAAGCAGAAGTGTTCACATTGCTTCGCAGAATCGCTTTTGTGCAGAAAACAGTCACACTTGTTCAGAACGAAAGAAAGCACAGAGCCCCAGATTTTATGTTGTCCTGGAGAGCTTGCAGAGCACTGGGGAAAGGCAGGCAGAGAATTCCCTGCTAGCACCTTCTCTGTGCCTGGGAAGCACAAGTGTTCACATTGCTTCGCAGAATCGCTTTTGTGCAGAAAACAGTAACACTTGTTCAGAACGAAAGAAAGCACAGAGCCCCAGATTTGCTGTTGTCCTGGAGAGCTTGCAGAGCACTGGGGAAAGGCAGGCAGAGAATTCCCTGCTAGCACCTTCTCTGTGCCTGGGAAGCAGAAGTGTTCACATTGCTTGGCAGAATCGCTTTTGTGCAGAAAACAGTAACACTTGTTCAGAACGAAAGAAAGCACAGAGCCCCAGATTTGCTGTTGTCCTGGAGAGCTTGCAGAGCACTGGGGAAAGGCAGGCAGAGAATTCCCTGCTAGCACCTTCTCTGTGCCTGGGAAGCAGAAGTGTTCACATTGCTTCCAGAATTGCTTTTGTGCAGAAAACAGTAACACTTGTTCAGAATGAAAGAAAGCACAGAGCCCCAGATTTTATGTTGTCCTGGAGAGCTTGCAGAGCACTGGGGAAAGGCAGGCAGAGAATTCCCTGCTAGCACCTTCTCTGTGCCTGGGAAGCACAAGTGTTCACATTGCTTCGCAGAATCGCTTTTGTGCAGAAAACAGTAACACTTGTTCAGAACGAAAGAAAGCACAGAGCCCCAGATTTTATGTTGTCCTGGAGAGCTTGCAGAGCACTGGGGAAAGGCAGGCAGAGAATTCCCTGCTAGCACCTTCTCTGTGCCTGTTCACATTGCTTCGCAGAATCGCTTTTGTGCAGAAAACAGTAACACTTGTTCAGAACGAAAGAAAGCACAGAGCCCCAGATTTTATGTTGTCCTGGAGAGCTTGCAGAGCACTGGGGAAAGGCAGGCAGAGAATTCCCTGCTAGCACCTTCTCTGTGCCTGGGAAGCAGAAGTGTTCACATTGCTTCGCAGAATCGCTTTTGTGCAGAAAACATTAACACTTGGTCAGGAAGAAAGAAAGCACAGAGCCCCAGATTTTATGTTGTCCTGGAGAGCTTGCAGAGCACTGGGGAAAGGCAGGCAGAGAATTCCCTGCTAGCACCTTCTCTGTGCCTGGGAAGCAGAAGTGTTCACATTGCTTCGCAGAATCGCTTTTGTGCAGAAAACAGTAACACTTGTTCAGAACGAAAGAAAGCACAGAGCCCCAGATTTTATGTTGTCCTGGAGAGCTTGCAGAGCACTGGGGAAAGGCAGGCAGAGAATTCCCTGCTAGCACCTTCTCTGTGCCTGGGAAGCAGAAGTGTTCACATTGCTTCGCAGAATCGCTTTTGTGCAGAAAACAGTAACACTTGGTCAGGAAGAAAGAAAGCACAGAGCCCCAGATTTTATGTTGTCCTGGAGAGCTTGCAGAGCACTGGGGAAAGGCAGGCAGAGAATTCCCTGCTAGCACCTTCTCTGTGCCTGGGAAGCACAAGTGTTCACATTGCTTCGCAGAATCGCTTTTGTGCAGAAAACAGTAACACTTGTTCAGAACGAAAGAAAGCACAGAGCCCCAGATTTGCTGTTGTCCTGGAGAGCTTGCAGAGCACTGGGGAAAGGCAGGCAGAGAATTCCCTGCTAGCACCTTCTCTGTGCCTGGGAAGCACAAGTGTTCACATTGCTTCGCAGAATCGCTTTTGTGCAGAAAACAGTAACACTTGTTCAGAACGAAAGAAAGCACAGAGCCCCAGATTTTATGTTGTCCTGGAGAGCTTGCAGAGCACTGGGGAAAGGCAGGCAGAGAATTCCCTGCTAGCACCTTCTCTGTGCCTGGGAAGCACAAGTGTTCACATTGCTTCGCAGAATCGCTTTTGTGCAGAAAACAGTAACACTTGTTCAGAACGAAAGAAAGCACAGAGCCCCAGATTTTATGTTGTCCTGGAGAGCTTGCAGAGCACTGGGGAAAGGCAGGCAGAGAATTCCCTGCTAGCACCTTCTCTGTGCCTGTTCACATTGCTTCGCAGAATCGCTTTTGTGCAGAAAACAGTAACACTTGTTCAGAACGAAAGAAAGCACAGAGCCCCAGATTTTATGTTGTCCTGGAGAGCTTGCAGAGCACTGGGGAAAGGCAGGCAGAGAATTCCCTGCTAGCACCTTCTCTGTGCCTGGGAAGCACAAGTGTTCACATTGCTTCGCAGAATCGCTTTTGTGCAGAAAACAGTAACACTTGTTCAGAACGAAAGAAAGCACAGAGCCCCAGATTTTATGTTGTCCTGGAGAGCTTGCAGAGCACTGGGGAAAGGCAGGCAGAGAATTCCCTGCTAGCACCTTCTCTGTGCCTGGGAAGCAGAAGTGTTCACATTGCTTCCAGAATTGCTTTTGTGCAGAAAACACTAACACTTGTTCAGAACGAAAGAAAGCACAGAGCCCCAGATTTTATGTTGTCCTGGAGAGCTTGCAGAGCACTGGGGAAAGGCAGGCAGAGAATTCCCTGCTAGCACCTTCTCTGTGCCTGGGAAGCAGAAGTGTTCACATTGCTTCGCAGAATCGCTTTTGTGCAGAAAACAGTAACACTTGTTCAGAACGAAAGAAAGCACAGAGCCCCAGATTTGCTGTTGTCCTGGAGAGCTTGCAGAGCACTGGGGAAAGGCAGGCAGAGAATTCCCTGCTAGCACCTTCTCTGTGCCTGTTCACATTGCTTCGCAGAATCGCTTTTGTGCAGAAAACAGTAACACTTGTTCAGAACGAAAGAAAGCACAGAGCCCCAGATTTGCTGTTGTCCTGGAGAGCTTGCAGAGCACTGGGGAAAGGCAGGCAGAGAATTCCCTGCTAGCACCTTCTCTGTGCCTGGGAAGCACAAGTGTTCACATTGCTTGGCAGAATCGCTTTTGTGCAGAAAACAGTAACACTTGTTCAGAACGAAAGAAAGCACAGAGCCCCAGATTTGCTGTTGTCCTGGAGAGCTTGCAGAGCACTGGGGAAAGGCAGGCAGAGAATTCCCTGCTAGCACCTTCTCTGTGCCTGGGAAGCACAAGTGTTCACATTGCTTCCAGAAATGCTTTTGTGCAGAAAACACTAACACTTGTTCAGAACGAAAGAAAGCACAGAGCCCCAGATTTTATGTTGTCCTGGAGAGCTTGCAGAGCACTGGGGAAAGGCAGGCAGAGAATTCCCTGCTAGCACCTTCTCTGTGCCTGGGAAGCACAAGTGTTCACATTGCTTCGCAGAATCGCTTTTGTGCAGAAAACAGTAACACTTGTTCAGAACGAAAGAAAGCACAGAGCCCCAGATTTGCTGTTGTCCTGGAGAGCTTGCAGAGCACTGGGGAAAGGCAGGCAGAGAATTCCCTGCTAGCACCTTCTCTGTGCCTGGGAAGCACAAGTGTTCACATTGCTTCGCAGAATCGCTTTTGTGCAGAAAACAGTAACACTTGGTCAGGAAGAAAGAAAGCACAGAGCCCCAGATTTGCTGTTGTCCTGGAGAGCTTGCAGAGCACTGGGGAAAGGCAGGCAGAGAATTCCCTGCTAGCACCTTCTCTGTGCCTGGGAAGCACAAGTGTTCACATTGCTTCGCAGAATCGCTTTTGTGCAGAAAACAGTAACACTTGTTCAGAACGAAAGAAAGCACAGAGCCCCAGATTTGCTGTTGTCCTGGAGAGCTTGCAGAGCACTGGGGAAAGGCAGGCAGAGAATTCCCTGCTAGCACCTTCTCTGTGCCTGGGAAGCACAAGTGTTCACATTGCTTCGCAGAATCGCTTTTGTGCAGAAAACAGTAACACTTGTTCAGAACGAAAGAAAGCACAGAGCCCCAGATTTTATGTTGTCCTGGAGAGCTTGCAGAGCACTGGGGAAAGGCAGGCAGAGAATTCCCTGCTAGCACCTTCTCTGTGCCTGGGAAGCACAAGTGTTCACATTGCTTCCAGAATTGCTTTTGTGCAGAAAACAGTAACACTTGTTCAGAATGAAAGAAAGCACAGAGCCCCAGATTTTATGTTGTCCTGGAGAGCTTGCAGAGCACTGGGGAAAGGCAGGCAGAGAATTCCCTGCTAGCACCTTCTCTGTGCCTGGGAAGCACAAGTGTTCACATTGCTTCGCAGAATCGCTTTTGTGCAGAAAACAGTAACACTTGTTCAGAACGAAAGAAAGCACAGAGCCCCAGATTTTATGTTGTCCTGGAGAGCTTGCAGAGCACTGGGGAAAGGCAGGCAGAGAATTCCCTGCTAGCACCTTCTCTGTGCCTGTTCACATTGCTTCGCAGAATCGCTTTTGTGCAGAAAACAGTAACACTTGTTCAGAACGAAAGAAAGCACAGAGCCCCAGATTTTATGTTGTCCTGGAGAGCTTGCAGAGCACTGGGGAAAGGCAGGCAGAGAATTCCCTGCTAGCACCTTCTCTGTGCCTGGGAAGCACAAGTGTTCACATTGCTTCGCAGAATCGCTTTTGTGCAGAAAACAGTAACACTTGTTCAGAACGAAAGAAAGCACAGAGCCCCAGATTTTATGTTGTCCTGGAGAGCTTGCAGAGCACTGGGGAAAGGCAGGCAGAGAATTCCCTGCTAGCACCTTCTCTGTGCCTGGGAAGCACAAGTGTTCACATTGCTTCGCAGAATCGCTTTTGTGCAGAAAACAGTAACACTTGGTCAGGAAGAAAGAAAGCACAGAGCCCCAGATTTTATGTTGTCCTGGAGAGCTTGCAGAGCACTGGGGAAAGGCAGGCAGAGAATTCCCTGCTAGCACCTTCTCTGTGCCTGGGAAGCAGAAGTGTTCACATTGCTTCGCAGAATCGCTTTTGTGCAGAAAACAGTAACACTTGTTCAGAACGAAAGAAAGCACAGAGCCCCAGATTTGCTGTTGTCCTGGAGAGCTTGCAGAGCACTGGGGAAAGGCAGGCAGAGAATTCCCTGCTAGCACCTTCTCTGTGCCTGGGAAGCACAAGTGTTCACATTGCTTCGCAGAATCGCTTTTGTGCAGAAAACAGTAACACTTGTTCAGAACGAAAGAAAGCACAGAGCCCCAGATTTTATGTTGTCCTGGAGAGCTTGCAGAGCACTGGGGAAAGGCAGGCAGAGAATTCCCTGCTAGCACCTTCTCTGTGCCTGGGAAGCACAAGTGTTCACATTGCTTCGCAGAATCGCTTTTGTGCAGAAAACAGTAACACTTGTTCAGAACGAAAGAAAGCACAGAGCCCCAGATTTTATGTTGTCCTGGAGAGCTTGCAGAGCACTGGGGAAAGGCAGGCAGAGAATTCCCTGCTAGCACCTTCTCTGTGCCTGGGAAGCACAAGTGTTCACATTGCTTCGCAGAATCGCTTTTGTGCAGAAAACAGTAACACTTGTTCAGAACGAAAGAAAGCACAGAGCCCCAGATTTTATGTTGTCCTGGAGAGCTTGCAGAGCACTGGGGAAAGGCAGGCAGAATATTCCCTGCTAGCACCTTCTCTGTGCCTGGGAAGCAGAAGTGTTCACATTGCTTGGCAGAATCGCTTTTGTGCAGAAAACAGTAACACTTGTTCAGAACGAAAGAAAGCACAGAGCCCCAGATTTGCTGTTGTCCTGGAGAGCTTGCAGAGCACTGGGGAAAGGCAGGCAGAGAATTCCCTGCTAGCACCTTCTCTGTGCCTGGGAAGCACAAGTGTTCACATTGCTTCCAGAATTGCTTTTGTGCAGAAAACAGTAACACTTGTTCAGAATGAAAGAAAGCACAGAGCCCCAGATTTTATGTTGTCCTGGAGAGCTTGCAGAGCACTGGGGAAAGGCAGGCAGAGAATTCCCTGCTAGCACCTTCTCTGTGCCTGGGAAGCACAAGTGTTCACATTGCTTGGCAGAATCGCTTTTGTGCAGAAAACAGTAACACTTGTTCAGAACGAAAGAAAGCACAGCGCCCCAGATTTTATGTTGTCCTGGAGAGCTTGCAGAGCACTGGGGAAAGGCAGGCAGAGAATTCCCTGCTAGCACCTTCTCTGTGCCTGGGAAGCACAAGTGTTCACATTGCTTCCAGAATCGCTTTTGTGCAGAAAACAGTAACACTTGTTCAGAACGAAAGAAAGCACAGAGCCCCAGATTTTATGTTGTCCTGGAGAGCTTGCAGAGCACTGGGGAAAGGCAGGCAGAGAATTCCCTGCTAGCACCTTCTCTGTGCCTGGGAAGCAGAAGTGTTCACATTGCTTCGCAGAATCGCTTTTGTGCAGAAAACAGTAACACTTGTTCAGAACGAAAGAAAGCACAGAGCCCCAGATTTGCTGTTGTCCTGGAGAGCTTGCAGAGCACTGGGGAAAGGCAGGCAGAGAATTCCCTGCTAGCACCTTCTCTGTGCCTGGGAAGCACAAGTGTTCACATTGCTTCGCAGAATCGCTTTTGTGCAGAAAACAGTAACACTTGTTCAGAACGAAAGAAAGCACAGAGCCCCAGATTTTATGTTGTCCTGGAGAGCTTGCAGAGCACTGGGGAAAGGCAGGCAGAGAATTCCCTGCTAGCACCTTCTCTGTGCCTGGGAAACAGAAGTGTTCACATTGCTTCGCAGAATCGCTTTTGTGCAGAAAACAGTAACACTTGTTCAGAACGAAAGAAAGCACAGAGCCCCAGATTTTATGTTGTCCTGGAGAGCTTGCAGAGCACTGGGGAAAGGCAGGCAGAGAATTCCCTGCTAGCACCTTCTCTGTGCCTGGGAAGCAGAAGTGTTCACATTGCTTCGCAGAATCGCTTTTGTGCAGAAAACAGTAACACTTGTTCAGAACGAAAGAAAGCACAGAGCCCCAGATTTTATGTTGTCCTGGAGAGCTTGCAGAGCACTGGGGAAAGGCAGGCAGAGAATTCCCTGCTAGCACCTTCTCTGTGCCTGGGAAACAGAAGTGTTCACATTGCTTCGCAGAATCGCTTTTGTGCAGAAAACAGTAACACTTGTTCAGAACGAAAGAAAGCACAGAGCCCCAGATTTTATGTTGTCCTGGAGAGCTTGCAGAGCACTGGGGAAAGGCAGGCAGAGAATTCCCTGCTAGCACCTTCTCTGTGCCTGGGAAACAGAAGTGTTCACATTGCTTCGCAGAATCGCTTTTGTGCAGAAAACAGTAACACTTGTTCAGAACGAAAGAAAGCACAGAGCCCCAGATTTTATGTTGTCCTGGAGAGCTTGCAGAGCACTGGGGAAAGGCAGGCAGAGAATTCCCTGCTAGCACCTTCTCTGTGCCTGGGAAGCACAAGTGTTCACATTGCTTCGCAGAATCGCTTTTGTGCAGAAAACAGTAACACTTGGTCAGGAAGAAAGAAAGCACAGAGCCCCAGATTTTATGTTCTCCTGGAGAGCTTGCAGAGCACTGGGGAAAGGCAGGCAGAGAATTCCCTGCTAGCACCTTCTCTGTGCCTGGGAAGCACAAGTGTTCACATTGCTTCGCAGAATCGCTTTTGTGCAGAAAACAGTAAGACTTGGTCAGGAAGAAAGAAAGCACAGAGCCCCAGATTTTATGTTGTCCTGGAGAGCTTGCAGAGCACTGGGGAAAGGCAGGCAGAGAATTCCCTGCTAGCACCTTCTCTGTGCCTAGGAAGCACAAGTGTTCACATTGCTTGGCAGAATCGCTTTTGTGCAGAAAACAGTAACACTTGTTCAGAACGAAAGAAAGCACAGAGCCCCAGATTTGCTGTTGTCCTGGAGAGCTTGCAGAGCACTGGGGAAAGGCAGGCAGAGAATTCCCTGCTAGCACCTTCTCTGTGCCTGGGAAGCAGAAGTGTTCACATTGCTTCCAGAATTGCTTTTGTGCAGAAAACACTAACACTTGTTCAGAACGAAAGAAAGCACAGAGCCCCAGATTTTATGTTGTCCTGGAGAGCTTGCAGAGCACTGGGGAAAGGCAGGCAGAGACTTCCCTGCTAGCACCTTCTCTGTGCCTGGGAAGCACAAGTGTTCACATTGCTTCGCAGAATCGCTTTTGTGCAGAAAACAGTAACACTTGTTCAGAACGAAAGAAAGCACAGAGCCCCAGATTTGCTGTTGTCCTGGAGAGCTTGCAGAGCACTGGGGAAAGGCAGGCAGAGAATTCCCTGCTAGCACCTTCTCTGTGCCTGGGAAGCACAAGTGTTCACATTGCTTCGCAGAATCGCTTTTGTGCAGAAAACAGTAACACTTGGTCAGGAAGAAAGAAAGCACAGAGCCCCAGATTTGCTGTTGTCCTGGAGAGCTTGCAGAGCACTGGGGAAAGGCAGGCAGAGAATTCCCTGCTAGCACCTTCTCTGTGCCTGGGAAGCACAAGTGTTCACATTGCTTGGCAGAATCGCTTTTGTGCAGAAAACAGTAACACTTGTTCAGAACGAAAGAAAGCACAGCGCCCCAGATTTTATGTTGTCCTGGAGAGCTTGCAGAGCACTGGGGAAAGGCAGGCAGAGAATTCCCTGCTAGCACCTTCTCTGTGCCTGGGAAGCAGAAGTGTTCACATTGCTTCCAGAATCGCTTTTGTGCAGAAAACAGTAACACTTGTTCAGAACGAAAGAAAGCACAGAGCCCCAGATTTTATGTTGTCCTGGAGAGCTTGCAGAGCACTGGGGAAAGGCAGGCAGAGAATTCCCTGCTAGCACCTTCTCTGTGCCTGGGAAGCAGAAGTGTTCACATTGCTTCGCAGAATCGCTTTTGTGCAGAAAACAGTAACACTTGTTCAGAACGAAAGAAAGCACAGAGCCCCAGATTTGCTGTTGTCCTGGAGAGCTTGCAGAGCACTGGGGAAAGGCAGGCAGAGAATTCCCTGCTAGCACCTTCTCTGTGCCTGGGAAGCACAAGTGTTCACATTGCTTCGCAGAATCGCTTTTGTGCAGAAAACAGTAACACTTGTTCAGAACGAAAGAAAGCACAGAGCCCCAGATTTTATGTTGTCCTGGAGAGCTTGCAGAGCACTGGGGAAAGGCAGGCAGAGAATTCCCTGCTAGCACCTTCTCTGTGCCTGGGAAACAGAAGTGTTCACATTGCTTCGCAGAATCGCTTTTGTGCAGAAAACAGTAACACTTGTTCAGAACGAAAGAAAGCACAGAGCCCCAGATTTTATGTTGTCCTGGAGAGCTTGCAGAGCACTGGGGAAAGGCAGGCAGAGAATTCCCTGCTAGCACCTTCTCTGTGCCTGGGAAACAGAAGTGTTCACATTGCTTCGCAGAATCGCTTTTGTGCAGAAAACAGTAACACTTGTTCAGAACGAAAGAAAGCACAGAGCCCCAGATTTTATGTTGTCCTGGAGAGCTTGCAGAGCACTGGGGAAAGGCAGGCAGAGAATTCCCTGCTAGCACCTTCTCTGTGCCTGGGAAGCACAAGTGTTCACATTGCTTCGCAGAATCGCTTTTGTGCAGAAAACAGTAACACTTGGTCAGGAAGAAAGAAAGCACAGAGCCCCAGATTTTATGTTCTCCTGGAGAGCTTGCAGAGCACTGGGGAAAGGCAGGCAGAGAATTCCCTGCTAGCACCTTCTCTGTGCCTGGGAAGCACAAGTGTTCACATTGCTTCGCAGAATCGCTTTTGTGCAGAAAACAGTAAGACTTGGTCAGGAAGAAAGAAAGCACAGAGCCCCAGATTTTATGTTGTCCTGGAGAGCTTGCAGAGCACTGGGGAAAGGCAGGCAGAGAATTCCCTGCTAGCACCTTCTCTGTGCCTAGGAAGCACAAGTGTTCACATTGCTTGGCAGAATCGCTTTTGTGCAGAAAACAGTAACACTTGTTCAGAACGAAAGAAAGCACAGAGCCCCAGATTTGCTGTTGTCCTGGAGAGCTTGCAGAGCACTGGGGAAAGGCAGGCAGAGAATTCCCTGCTAGCACCTTCTCTGTGCCTGGGAAGCAGAAGTGTTCACATTGCTTCCAGAATTGCTTTTGTGCAGAAAACACTAACACTTGTTCAGAACGAAAGAAAGCACAGAGCCCCAGATTTTATGTTGTCCTGGAGAGCTTGCAGAGCACTGGGGAAAGGCAGGCAGAGACTTCCCTGCTAGCACCTTCTCTGTGCCTGGGAAGCACAAGTGTTCACATTGCTTCGCAGAATCGCTTTTGTGCAGAAAACAGTAACACTTGTTCAGAACGAAAGAAAGCACAGAGCCCCAGATTTGCTGTTGTCCTGGAGAGCTTGCAGAGCACTGGGGAAAGGCAGGCAGAGAATTCCCTGCTAGCACCTTCTCTGTGCCTGGGAAGCACAAGTGTTCACATTGCTTCGCAGAATCGCTTTTGTGCAGAAAACAGTAACACTTGGTCAGGAAGAAAGAAAGCACAGAGCCCCAGATTTGCTGTTGTCCTGGAGAGCTTGCAGAGCACTGGGGAAAGGCAGGCAGAGAATTCCCTGCTAGCACCTTCTCTGTGCCTGGGAAGCACAAGTGTTCACATTGCTTGGCAGAATCGCTTTTGTGCAGAAAACAGTAACACTTGTTCAGAACGAAAGAAAGCACAGAGCCCCAGATTTTATGTTGTCCTGGAGAGCTTGCAGAGCACTGGGGAAAGGCAGGCAGAGAATTCCCTGCTAGCACCTTCTCTGTGCCTGGGAAGCACAAGTGTTCACATTGCTTCGCAGAATCGCTTTTGTGCAGAAAACATTAACACTTGTTCAGAATGAAAGAAAGCACAGAACACCAGATTTGCTGTTGTCCTGGAGACCTTGCAGAGCACTGGGGAAAGGCAGGCAGAGAATTCCCTGCTAGCACCTTCTCTGTGCCTGTTCACATTGCTTCGCAGAATTGCTTTTGTGCAGAAAACACTAACACTTGTTCAGAACGAAAGAAAGCACAGAGCCCCAGATTTTATGTTGTCCTGGAGAGCTTGCAGAGCACTGGGGAAAGGCAGGCAGAGAATTCCCTGCTAGCACCTTCTCTGTGCCTGGGAAGCACAAGTGTTCACATTGCTTCGCAGAATCGCTTTTGTGCAGAAAACAGTAACACTTGGTCAGGAAGAAAGAAAGCACAGAGCCCCAGATTTGCTGTTGTCCTGGAGAGCTTGCAGAGCACTGGGGAAAGGCAGGCAGAGAATTCCCTGCTAGCACCTTCTCTGTGCCTGGGAAGCACAAGTGTTCACATTGCTTCGCAGAATCGCTTTTGTGCAGAAAACAGTAACACTTGTTCAGAACGAAAGAAAGCACAGAGCCCCAGATTTTATGTTGTCCTGGAGAGCTTGCAGAGCACTGGGGAAAGGCAGGCAGAGAATTCCCTGCTAGCACCTTCTCTGTGCCTGGGAAGCACAAGTGTTCACATTGCTTCGCAGAATCGCTTTTGTGCAGAAAACAGTAACACTTGTTCAGAACGAAAGAAAGCACAGAGCCCCAGATTTTATGTTGTCCTGGAGAGCTTGCAGAGCACTGGGGAAAGGCAGGCAGAGAATTCCCTGCTAGCACCTTCTCTGTGCCTGGGAAGCACAAGTGTTCACATTGCTTCGCAGAATCGCTTTTGTGCAGAAAACAGTAACACTTGTTCAGAACGAAAGAAAGCACAGAGCCCCAGATTTTATGTTGTCCTGGAGAGCTTGCAGAGCACTGGGGAAAGGCAGGCAGAGAATTCCCTGCTAGCACCTTCTCTGTGCCTGGGAAGCAGAAGTGTTCACATTGCTTGGCAGAATCGCTTTTGTGCAGAAAACAGTAACACTTGTTCAGAACGAAAGAAAGCACAGAGCCCCAGATTTGCTGTTGTCCTGGAGAGCTTGCAGAGCACTGGGGAAAGGCAGGCAGAGAATTCCCTGCTAGCACCTTCTCTGTGCCTGGGAAGCAGAAGTGTTCACATTGCTTCCAGAATTGCTTTTGTGCAGAAAACACTAACACTTGTTCAGAACGAAAGAAAGCACAGAGCCCCAGATTTTATGTTGTCCTGGAGAGCTTGCAGAGCACTGCAGAAAGGCAGGCAGAGAATTCCCTGCTAGCACCTTCTCTGTGCCTGGGAAGCACAAGTGTTCACATTGCTTCGCAGAATCGCTTTTGTGCAGAAAACAGTAACACTTGTTCAGAACGAAAGAAAGCACAGAGCCCCAGATTTTATGTTGTCCTGGAGAGCTTGCAGAGCACTGGGGAAAGGCAGGCAGAGAATTCCCTGCTAGCACCTTCTCTGTGCCTGGGAAGCACAAGTGTTCACATTGCTTCGCAGAATCGCTTTTGTGCAGAAAACAGTAAGACTTGGTCAGGAAGAAAGAAAGCACAGAGCCCCAGATTTTATGTTGTCCTGGAGAGCTTGCAGAGCACTGGGGAAAGGCAGGCAGAGAATTCCCTGCTAGCACCTTCTCTGTGCCTAGGAAGCACAAGTGTTCACATTGCTTGGCAGAATCGCTTTTGTGCAGAAAACAGTAACACTTGTTCAGAACGAAAGAAAGCACAGAGCCCCAGATTTTATGTTGTCCTGGAGAGCTTGCAGAGCACTGGGGAAAGGCAGGCAGAGAATTCCCTGCTAGCACCTTCTCTGTGCCTGTTCACATTGCTTCGCAGAATCGCTTTTGTGCAGAAAACAGTAACACTTGTTCAGAACGAAAGAAAGCACAGAGCCCCAGATTTTATGTTGTCCTGGAGAGCTTGCAGAGCACTGGGGAAAGGCAGGCAGAGAATTCCCTGCTAGCACCTTCTCTGTGCCTGGGAAGCAGAAGTGTTCACATTGCTTCGCAGAATCGCTTTTGTGCAGAAAACAGTAACACTTGTTCAGAACGAAAGAAAGCACAGAGCCCCAGATTTTATGTTGTCCTGGAGAGCTTGCAGAGCACTGGGGAAAGGCAGGCAGAGAATTCCCTGCTAG
Organism: Strix uralensis; assembly: GCF_047716275.1. Classification (NCBI taxonomy): domain Eukaryota; kingdom Metazoa; phylum Chordata; class Aves; order Strigiformes; family Strigidae; genus Strix; species Strix uralensis. The sequence goes on from NW_027436808.1 coordinate 148,650, forward strand.
CACCTTCTCTGTGCCTGGGAAGCACAAGCGTTCACATTGCTTCGCAGAATCGCTTTTGTGCAGAAAACAGTAACACTTGGTCAGGAAGAAAGAAAGCACAGAGCCCCAGATTTGCTGTTGTCCTGGAGAGCTTGCAGAGCACTGGGGAAAGGCAGGCAGAGAATTCCCTGCTAGCACCTTCTCTGTGCCTGGGAAGCAGAAGTGTTCACATTGCTTGGCAGAATCGCTTTTGTGCAGAAAACAGTAACACTTGTTCAGAACGAAAGAAAGCACAGAGCCCCAGATTTTATGTTGTCCTGGAGAGCTTGCAGAGCACTGGGGAAAGGCAGGCAGAGAATTCCCTGCTAGCACCTTCTCTGTGCCTGGGAAGCACAAGTGTTCACATTGCTTCGCAGAATCGCTTTTGTGCAGAAAACATTAACACTTGTTCAGAATGAAAGAAAGCACAGAACACCAGATTTGCTGTTGTCCTGGAGACCTTGCAGAGCACTGGGGAAAGGCAGGCAGAGAATTCCCTGCTAGCACCTTCTCTGTGCCTGTTCACATTGCTTCGCAGAATTGCTTTTGTGCAGAAAACACTAACACTTGTTCAGAACGAAAGAAAGCACAGAGCCCCAGATTTTATGTTGTCCTGGAGAGCTTGCAGAGCACTGGGGAAAGGCAGGCAGAGAATTCCCTGCTAGCACCTTCTCTGTGCCTGGGAAGCACAAGTGTTCACATTGCTTCGCAGAATCGCTTTTGTGCAGAAAACAGTAACACTTGGTCAGGAAGAAAGAAAGCACAGAGCCCCAGATTTTATGTTGTCCTGGAGAGCTTGCAGAGCACTGGGGAAAGGCAGGCAGAGAATTCCCTGCTAGCACCTTCTCTGTGCCTGGGAAGCACAAGTGTTCACATTGCTTCGCAGAATAGCTTTTGTGCAGAAAACAGTAACACTTGGTCAGGAAGAAAGAAAGCACAGAGCCCCAGATTTGCTGTTGTCCTGGAGAGCTTGCAGAGCACTGGGGAAAGGCAGGCAGAGAATTCCCTGCTAGCACCTTCTCTGTGCCTGGGAAGCAGAAGTGTTCACATTGCTTCGCAGAATCGCTTTTGTGCAGAAAACAGTAACACTTGTTCAGAACGAAAGAAAGCACAGAGCCCCAGATTTGCTGTTGTCCTGGAGAGCTTGCAGAGCACTGGGGAAAGGCAGGCAGAGAATTCCCTGCTAGCACCTTCTCTGTGCCTGGGAAGCACAAGTGTTCACATTGCTTCGCAGAATCGCTTTTGTGCAGAAAACAGTAACACTTGTTCAGAACGAAAGAAAGCACAGAGCCCCAGATTTTATGTTGTCCTGGAGAGCTTGCAGAGCACTGGGGAAAGGCAGGCAGAGAATTCCCTGCTAGCACCTTCTCTGTGCCTGGGAAGCAGAAGTGTTCACATTGCTTGGCAGAATTGCTTTTGTGCAGAAAACAGTAACACTTGTTCAGAACGAAAGAAAGCACAGAGCCCCAGATTTGCTGTTGTCCTGGAGAGCTTGCAGAGCACTGGGGAAAGGCAGGCAGAGACTTCCCTGCTAGCACCTTCTCTGTGCCTGGGAAGCACAAGTGTTCACATTGCTTCCAGAATTGCTTTTGTGCAGAAAACAGTAACACTTGTTCAGAACGAAAGAAAGCACAGAGCCCCAGATTTTATGTTGTCCTGGAGAGCTTGCAGAGCACTGGGGAAAGGCAGGCAGAGAATTCCCTGCTAGCACCTTCTCTGTGCCTGGGAAGCACAAGTGTTCACATTGCTTCGCAGAATCGCTTTTGTGCAGAAAACAGTAACACTTGTTCAGAATGAAAGAAAGCACAGAGCCCCAGATTTTATGTTGTCCTGGAGAGCTTGCAGAGCACTGGGGAAAGGCAGGCAGAGAATTCCCTGCTAGCACCTTCTCTGTGCCTGGGAAGCACAAGTGTTCACATTGCTTCGCAGAATCGCTTTTGTGCAGAAAACAGTAACACTTGTTCAGAACGAAAGAAAGCACAGAGCCCCAGATTTTATGTTGTCCTGGAGAGCTTGCAGAGCACTGGGGAAAGGCAGGCAGAGAATTCCCTGCTAGCACCTTCTCTGTGCCTGGGAAGCACAAGTGTTCACATTGCTTCGCAGAATCGCTTTTGTGCAGAAAACAGTAACACTTGTTCAGAACGAAAGAAAGCACAGAGCCCCAGATTTTATGTTGTCCTGGAGAGCTTGCAGAGCACTGGGGAAAGGCAGGCAGAGAATTCCCTGCTAGCACCTTCTCTGTGCCTGGGAAGCACAAGTGTTCACATTGCTTCCAGAATTGCTTTTGTGCAGAAAACAGTAACACTTGTTCAGAACGAAAGAAAGCACAGAGCCCCAGATTTTATGTTGTCCTGGAGAGCTTGCAGAGCACTGGGGAAAGGCAGGCAGAGAATTCCCTGCTAGCACCTTCTCTGTGCCTGGGAAGCACAAGTGTTCACATTGCTTGGCAGAATCGCTTTTGTGCAGAAAACAGTAACACTTGTTCAGAACGAAAGAAAGCACAGAGCCCCAGATTTTATGTTGTCCTGGAGAGCTTGCAGAGCACTGGGGAAAGGCAGGCAGAGAATTCCCTGCTAGCACCTTCTCTGTGCCTGGGAAGCACAAGTGTTCACATTGCTTCGCAGAATCGCTTTTGTGCAGAAAACAGTAACACTTGTTCAGAACGAAAGAAAGCACAGAGCCCCAGATTTTATGTTGTCCTGGAGAGCTTGCAGAGCACTGGGGAAAGGCAGGCAGAGAATTCCCTGCTAGCACCTTCTCTGTGCCTGGGAAGCACAAGTGTTCACATTGCTTCGCAGAATCGCTTTTGTGCAGAAAACAGTAACACTTGTTCAGAACGAAAGAAAGCACAGAGCCCCAGATTTTATGTTGTCCTGGAGAGCTTGCAGAGCACTGGGGAAAGGCAGGCAGAGAATTCCCTGCTAGCACCTTCTCTGTGCCTGGGAAGCACAAGTGTTCACATTGCTTCGCAGAATCGCTTTTGTGCAGAAAACAGTAACACTTGTTCAGAACGAAAGAAAGCACAGAGCCCCAGATTTTATGTTGTCCTGGAGAGCTTGCAGAGCACTGGGGAAAGGCAGGCAGAGAATTCCCTGCTAGCACCTTCTCTGTGCCTGTTCACATTGCTTCGCAGAATCGCTTTTGTGCAGAAAACAGTAACACTTGTTCAGAACGAAAGAAAGCACAGAGCCCCAGATTTTATGTTGTCCTGGAGAGCTTGCAGAGCACTGGGGAAAGGCAGGCAGAGAATTCCCTGCTAGCACCTTCTCTGTGCCTGGGAAGCACAAGTGTTCACATTGCTTCGCAGAATCGCTTTTGTGCAGAAAACAGTAACACTTGTTCAGAACGAAAGAAAGCACAGAGCCCCAGATTTTATGTTGTCCTGGAGAGCTTGCAGAGCACTGGGGAAAGGCAGGCAGAGAATTCCCTGCTAGCACCTTCTCTGTGCCTGGGAAGCAGAAGTGTTCACATTGCTTCCAGAATTGCTTTTGTGCAGAAAACACTAACACTTGTTCAGAACGAAAGAAAGCACAGAGCCCCAGATTTTATGTTGTCCTGGAGAGCTTGCAGAGCACTCGGGAAAGGCAGGCAGAGAATTCCCTGCTAGCACCTTCTCTGTGCCTGGGAAGCAGAAGTGTTCACATTGCTTCGCAGAATCGCTTTTGTGCAGAAAACAGTAACACTTGTTCAGAACGAAAGAAAGCACAGAGCCCCAGATTTGCTGTTGTCCTGGAGAGCTTGCAGAGCACTGGGGAAAGGCAGGCAGAGAATTCCCTGCTAGCACCTTCTCTGTGCCTGGGAAGCAGAAGTGTTCACATTGCTTCCAGAATTGCTTTTGTGCAGAAAACACTAACACTTGTTCAGAACGAAAGAAAGCACAGAGCCCCAGATTTTATGTTGTCCTGGAGAGCTTGCAGAGCACTGGGGAAAGGCAGGCAGAGAATTCCCTGCTAGCACCTTCTCTGTGCCTGGGAAGCACAAGCGTTCACATTGCTTCGCAGAATCCCTTTTGTGCAGAAAACAGTAACACTTGGTCAGGAAGAAAGAAAGCACAGAGCCCCAGATTTGCTGTTGTCCTGGAGAGCTTGCAGAGCACTGGGGAAAGGCAGGCAGAGAATTCCCTGCTAGCACCTTCTCTGTGCCTGGGAAGCACAAGTGTTCACATTGCTTGGCAGAATCGCTTTTGTGCAGAAAACAGTAACACTTGTTCAGAACGAAAGAAAGCACAGAGCCCCAGATTTTATGTTGTCCTGGAGAGCTTGCAGAGCACTGGGGAAAGGCAGGCAGAGAATTCCCTGCTAGCACCTTCTCTGTGCCTGGGAAGCACAAGTGTTCACATTGCTTCGCAGAATCGCTTTTGTGCAGAAAACATTAACACTTGTTCAGAATGAAAGAAAGCACAGAACACCAGATTTGCTGTTGTCCTGGAGACCTTGCAGAGCACTGGGGAAAGGCAGGCAGAGAATTCCCTGCTAGCACCTTCTCTGTGCCTGTTCACATTGCTTCGCAGAATTGCTTTTGTGCAGAAAACACTAACACTTGTTCAGAACGAAAGAAAGCACAGAGCCCCAGATTTTATGTTGTCCTGGAGAGCTTGCAGAGCACTGGGGAAAGGCAGGCAGAGAATTCCCTGCTAGCACCTTCTCTGTGCCTGGGAAGCACAAGTGTTCACATTGCTTCGCAGAATCGCTTTTGTGCAGAAAACAGTAACACTTGGTCAGGAAGAAAGAAAGCACAGAGCCCCAGATTTTATGTTGTCCTGGAGAGCTTGCAGAGCACTGGGGAAAGGCAGGCAGAGAATTCCCTGCTAGCACCTTCTCTGTGCCTGGGAAGCACAAGTGTTCACATTGCTTCGCAGAATCGCTTTTGTGCAGAAAACAGTAACACTTGGTCAGGAAGAAAGAAAGCACAGAGCCCCAGATTTTATGTTCTCCTGGAGAGCTTGCAGAGCACTGGGGAAAGGCAGGCAGAGAATTCCCTGCTAGCACCTTCTCTGTGCCTGGGAAGCACAAGTGTTCACATTGCTTCGCAGAATCGCTTTTGTGCAGAAAACAGTAAGACTTGGTCAGGAAGAAAGAAAGCACAGAGCCCCAGATTTTATGTTGTCCTGGAGAGCTTGCAGAGCACTGGGGAAAGGCAGGCAGAGAATTCCCTGCTAGCACCTTCTCTGTGCCTAGGAAGCACAAGTGTTCACATTGCTTGGCAGAATCGCTTTTGTGCAGAAAACAGTAACACTTGTTCAGAACGAAAGAAAGCACAGAGCCCCAGATTTGCTGTTGTCCTGGAGAGCTTGCAGAGCACTGGGGAAAGGCAGGCAGAGAATTCCCTGCTAGCACCTTCTCTGTGCCTGGGAAGCAGAAGTGTTCACATTGCTTCCAGAATTGCTTTTGTGCAGAAAACACTAACACTTGTTCAGAACGAAAGAAAGCACAGAGCCCCAGATTTTATGTTGTCCTGGAGAGCTTGCAGAGCACTGGGGAAAGGCAGGCAGAGACTTCCCTGCTAGCACCTTCTCTGTGCCTGGGAAGCACAAGTGTTCACATTGCTTCGCAGAATCGCTTTTGTGCAGAAAACAGTAACACTTGTTCAGAACGAAAGAAAGCACAGAGCCCCAGATTTGCTGTTGTCCTGGAGAGCTTGCAGAGCACTGGGGAAAGGCAGGCAGAGAATTCCCTGCTAGCACCTTCTCTGTGCCTGGGAAGCACAAGTGTTCACATTGCTTCGCAGAATCGCTTTTGTGCAGAAAACAGTAACACTTGGTCAGGAAGAAAGAAAGCACAGAGCCCCAGATTTGCTGTTGTCCTGGAGAGCTTGCAGAGCACTGGGGAAAGGCAGGCAGAGAATTCCCTGCTAGCACCTTCTCTGTGCCTGGGAAGCACAAGTGTTCACATTGCTTGGCAGAATCGCTTTTGTGCAGAAAACAGTAACACTTGTTCAGAACGAAAGAAAGCACAGCGCCCCAGATTTTATGTTGTCCTGGAGAGCTTGCAGAGCACTGGGGAAAGGCAGGCAGAGAATTCCCTGCTAGCACCTTCTCTGTGCCTGGGAAGCAGAAGTGTTCACATTGCTTCCAGAATCGCTTTTGTGCAGAAAACAGTAACACTTGTTCAGAACGAAAGAAAGCACAGAGCCCCAGATTTTATGTTGTCCTGGAGAGCTTGCAGAGCACTGGGGAAAGGCAGGCAGAGAATTCCCTGCTAGCACCTTCTCTGTGCCTGGGAAGCAGAAGTGTTCACATTGCTTCGCAGAATCGCTTTTGTGCAGAAAACAGTAACACTTGTTCAGAACGAAAGAAAGCACAGAGCCCCAGATTTGCTGTTGTCCTGGAGAGCTTGCAGAGCACTGGGGAAAGGCAGGCAGAGAATTCCCTGCTAGCACCTTCTCTGTGCCTGGGAAGCACAAGTGTTCACATTGCTTCGCAGAATCGCTTTTGTGCAGAAAACAGTAACACTTGTTCAGAACGAAAGAAAGCACAGAGCCCCAGATTTTATGTTGTCCTGGAGAGCTTGCAGAGCACTGGGGAAAGGCAGGCAGAGAATTCCCTGCTAGCACCTTCTCTGTGCCTGGGAAACAGAAGTGTTCACATTGCTTCGCAGAATCGCTTTTGTGCAGAAAACAGTAACACTTGTTCAGAACGAAAGAAAGCACAGAGCCCCAGATTTTATGTTGTCCTGGAGAGCTTGCAGAGCACTGGGGAAAGGCAGGCAGAGAATTCCCTGCTAGCACCTTCTCTGTGCCTGGGAAGCAGAAGTGTTCACATTGCTTCGCAGAATCGCTTTTGTGCAGAAAACAGTAACACTTGTTCAGAACGAAAGAAAGCACAGAGCCCCAGATTTTATGTTGTCCTGGAGAGCTTGCAGAGCACTGGGGAAAGGCAGGCAGAGAATTCCCTGCTAGCACCTTCTCTGTGCCTGGGAAACAGAAGTGTTCACATTGCTTCGCAGAATCGCTTTTGTGCAGAAAACAGTAACACTTGTTCAGAACGAAAGAAAGCACAGAGCCCCAGATTTTATGTTGTCCTGGAGAGCTTGCAGAGCACTGGGGAAAGGCAGGCAGAGAATTCCCTGCTAGCACCTTCTCTGTGCCTGGGAAACAGAAGTGTTCACATTGCTTCGCAGAATCGCTTTTGTGCAGAAAACAGTAACACTTGTTCAGAACGAAAGAAAGCACAGAGCCCCAGATTTTATGTTGTCCTGGAGAGCTTGCAGAGCACTGGGGAAAGGCAGGCAGAGAATTCCCTGCTAGCACCTTCTCTGTGCCTGGGAAGCACAAGTGTTCACATTGCTTCGCAGAATCGCTTTTGTGCAGAAAACAGTAACACTTGGTCAGGAAGAAAGAAAGCACAGAGCCCCAGATTTTATGTTCTCCTGGAGAGCTTGCAGAGCACTGGGGAAAGGCAGGCAGAGAATTCCCTGCTAGCACCTTCTCTGTGCCTGGGAAGCACAAGTGTTCACATTGCTTCGCAGAATCGCTTTTGTGCAGAAAACAGTAAGACTTGGTCAGGAAGAAAGAAAGCACAGAGCCCCAGATTTTATGTTGTCCTGGAGAGCTTGCAGAGCACTGGGGAAAGGCAGGCAGAGAATTCCCTGCTAGCACCTTCTCTGTGCCTAGGAAGCACAAGTGTTCACATTGCTTGGCAGAATCGCTTTTGTGCAGAAAACAGTAACACTTGTTCAGAACGAAAGAAAGCACAGAGCCCCAGATTTGCTGTTGTCCTGGAGAGCTTGCAGAGCACTGGGGAAAGGCAGGCAGAGAATTCCCTGCTAGCACCTTCTCTGTGCCTGGGAAGCACAAGTGTTCACATTGCTTCCAGAATTGCTTTTGTGCAGAAAACACTAACACTTGTTCAGAACGAAAGAAAGCACAGAGCCCCAGATTTTATGTTGTCCTGGAGAGCTTGCAGAGCACTGGGGAAAGGCAGGCAGAGACTTCCCTGCTAGCACCTTCTCTGTGCCTGGGAAGCACAAGTGTTCACATTGCTTCGCAGAATCGCTTTTGTGCAGAAAACAGTAACACTTGTTCAGAACGAAAGAAAGCACAGAGCCCCAGATTTGCTGTTGTCCTGGAGAGCTTGCAGAGCACTGGGGAAAGGCAGGCAGAGAATTCCCTGCTAGCACCTTCTCTGTGCCTGGGAAGCACAAGTGTTCACATTGCTTCGCAGAATCGCTTTTGTGCAGAAAACAGTAACACTTGGTCAGGAAGAAAGAAAGCACAGAGCCCCAGATTTGCTGTTGTCCTGGAGAGCTTGCAGAGCACTGGGGAAAGGCAGGCAGAGAATTCCCTGCTAGCACCTTCTCTGTGCCTGGGAAGCACAAGTGTTCACATTGCTTGGCAGAATCGCTTTTGTGCAGAAAACAGTAACACTTGTTCAGAACGAAAGAAAGCACAGAGCCCCAGATTTTATGTTGTCCTGGAGAGCTTGCAGAGCACTGGGGAAAGGCAGGCAGAGAATTCCCTGCTAGCACCTTCTCTGTGCCTGGGAAGCACAAGTGTTCACATTGCTTCGCAGAATCGCTTTTGTGCAGAAAACATTAACACTTGTTCAGAATGAAAGAAAGCACAGAACACCAGATTTGCTGTTGTCCTGGAGACCTTGCAGAGCACTGGGGAAAGGCAGGCAGAGAATTCCCTGCTAGCACCTTCTCTGTGCCTGTTCACATTGCTTCGCAGAATTGCTTTTGTGCAGAAAACACTAACACTTGTTCAGAACGAAAGAAAGCACAGAGCCCCAGATTTTATGTTGTCCTGGAGAGCTTGCAGAGCACTGGGGAAAGGCAGGCAGAGAATTCCCTGCTAGCACCTTCTCTGTGCCTGGGAAGCACAAGTGTTCACATTGCTTCGCAGAATCGCTTTTGTGCAGAAAACAGTAACACTTGGTCAGGAAGAAAGAAAGCACAGAGCCCCAGATTTGCTGTTGTCCTGGAGAGCTTGCAGAGCACTGGGGAAAGGCAGGCAGAGAATTCCCTGCTAGCACCTTCTCTGTGCCTGGGAAGCACAAGTGTTCACATTGCTTCGCAGAATCGCTTTTGTGCAGAAAACAGTAACACTTGTTCAGAACGAAAGAAAGCACAGAGCCCCAGATTTGCTGTTGTCCTGGAGAGCTTGCAGAGCACTGGGGAAAGGCAGGCAGAGAATTCCCTGCTAGCACCTTCTCTGTGCCTGGGAAGCACAAGTGTTCACATTGCTTCGCAGAATCGCTTTTGTGCAGAAAACAGTAACACTTGTTCAGAACGAAAGAAAGCACAGAGCCCCAGATTTTATGTTGTCCTGGAGAGCTTGCAGAGCACTGGGGAAAGGCAGGCAGAGAATTCCCTGCTAGCACCTTCTCTGTGCCTGGGAAGCACAAGTGTTCACATTGCTTCGCAGAATCGCTTTTGTGCAGAAAACAGTAACACTTGTTCAGAACGAAAGAAAGCACAGAGCCCCAGATTTTATGTTGTCCTGGAGAGCTTGCAGAGCACTGGGGAAAGGCAGGCAGAGAATTCCCTGCTAGCACCTTCTCTGTGCCTGGGAAGCAGAAGTGTTCACATTGCTTGGCAGAATCGCTTTTGTGCAGAAAACAGTAACACTTGTTCAGAACGAAAGAAAGCACAGAGCCCCAGATTTGCTGTTGTCCTGGAGAGCTTGCAGAGCACTGGGGAAAGGCAGGCAGAGAATTCCCTGCTAGCACCTTCTCTGTGCCTGGGAAGCAGAAGTGTTCACATTGCTTCCAGAATTGCTTTTGTGCAGAAAACACTAACACTTGTTCAGAACGAAAGAAAGCACAGAGCCCCAGATTTTATGTTGTCCTGGAGAGCTTGCAGAGCACTGCAGAAAGGCAGGCAGAGAATTCCCTGCTAGCACCTTCTCTGTGCCTGGGAAGCACAAGTGTTCACATTGCTTCGCAGAATCGCTTTTGTGCAGAAAACAGTAACACTTGTTCAGAACGAAAGAAAGCACAGAGCCCCAGATTTTATGTTGTCCTGGAGAGCTTGCAGAGCACTGGGGAAAGGCAGGCAGAGAATTCCCTGCTAGCACCTTCTCTGTGCCTGGGAAGCACAAGTGTTCACATTGCTTCGCAGAATCGCTTTTGTGCAGAAAACAGTAAGACTTGGTCAGGAAGAAAGAAAGCACAGAGCCCCAGATTTTATGTTGTCCTGGAGAGCTTGCAGAGCACTGGGGAAAGGCAGGCAGAGAATTCCCTGCTAGCACCTTCTCTGTGCCTAGGAAGCACAAGTGTTCACATTGCTTGGCAGAATCGCTTTTGTGCAGAAAACAGTAACACTTGTTCAGAACGAAAGAAAGCACAGAGCCCCAGATTTTATGTTGTCCTGGAGAGCTTGCAGAGCACTGGGGAAAGGCAGGCAGAGAATTCCCTGCTAGCACCTTCTCTGTGCCTGTTCACATTGCTTCGCAGAATCGCTTTTGTGCAGAAAACAGTAACACTTGTTCAGAACGAAAGAAAGCACAGAGCCCCAGATTTTATGTTGTCCTGGAGAGCTTGCAGAGCACTGGGGAAAGGCAGGCAGAGAATTCCCTGCTAGCACCTTCTCTGTGCCTGGGAAGCAGAAGTGTTCACATTGCTTCGCAGAATCGCTTTTGTGCAGAAAACAGTAACACTTGTTCAGAACGAAAGAAAGCACAGAGCCCCAGATTTTATGTTGTCCTGGAGAGCTTGCAGAGCACTGGGGAAAGGCAGGCAGAGAATTCCCTGCTAGCACCTTCTCTGTGCCTGGGAAGCACAAGCGTTCACATTGCTTCGCAGAATCGCTTTTGTGCAGAAAACAGTAACACTTGGTCAGGAAGAAAGAAAGCACAGAGCCCCAGATTTGCTGTTGTCCTGGAGAGCTTGCAGAGCACTGGGGAAAGGCAGGCAGAGAATTCCCTGCTAGCACCTTCTCTGTGCCTGGGAAGCAGAAGTGTTCACATTGCTTGGCAGAATCGCTTTTGTGCAGAAAACAGTAACACTTGTTCAGAACGAAAGAAAGCACAGAGCCCCAGATTTTATGTTGTCCTGGAGAGCTTGCAGAGCACTGGGGAAAGGCAGGCAGAGAATTCCCTGCTAGCACCTTCTCTGTGCCTGGGAAGCACAAGTGTTCACATTGCTTCGCAGAATCGCTTTTGTGCAGAAAACATTAACACTTGTTCAGAATGAAAGAAAGCACAGAACACCAGATTTGCTGTTGTCCTGGAGACCTTGCAGAGCACTGGGGAAAGGCAGGCAGAGAATTCCCTGCTAGCACCTTCTCTGTGCCTGTTCACATTGCTTCGCAGAATTGCTTTTGTGCAGAAAACACTAACACTTGTTCAGAACGAAAGAAAGCACAGAGCCCCAGATTTTATGTTGTCCTGGAGAGCTTGCAGAGCACTGGGGAAAGGCAGGCAGAGAATTCCCTGCTAGCACCTTCTCTGTGCCTGGGAAGCACAAGTGTTCACATTGCTTCGCAGAATCGCTTTTGTGCAGAAAACAGTAACACTTGGTCAGGAAGAAAGAAAGCACAGAGCCCCAGATTTTATGTTGTCCTGGAGAGCTTGCAGAGCACTGGGGAAAGGCAGGCAGAGAATTCCCTGCTAGCACCTTCTCTGTGCCTGGGAAGCACAAGTGTTCACATTGCTTCGCAGAATAGCTTTTGTGCAGAAAACAGTAACACTTGGTCAGGAAGAAAGAAAGCACAGAGCCCCAGATTTGCTGTTGTCCTGGAGAGCTTGCAGAGCACTGGGGAAAGGCAGGCAGAGAATTCCCTGCTAGCACCTTCTCTGTGCCTGGGAAGCAGAAGTGTTCACATTGCTTCGCAGAATCGCTTTTGTGCAGAAAACAGTAACACTTGTTCAGAACGAAAGAAAGCACAGAGCCCCAGATTTGCTGTTGTCCTGGAGAGCTTGCAGAGCACTGGGGAAAGGCAGGCAGAGAATTCCCTGCTAGCACCTTCTCTGTGCCTGGGAAGCACAAGTGTTCACATTGCTTCGCAGAATCGCTTTTGTGCAGAAAACAGTAACACTTGTTCAGAACGAAAGAAAGCACAGAGCCCCAGATTTTATGTTGTCCTGGAGAGCTTGCAGAGCACTGGGGAAAGGCAGGCAGAGAATTCCCTGCTAGCACCTTCTCTGTGCCTGGGAAGCAGAAGTGTTCACATTGCTTGGCAGAATTGCTTTTGTGCAGAAAACAGTAACACTTGTTCAGAACGAAAGAAAGCACAGAGCCCCAGATTTGCTGTTGTCCTGGAGAGCTTGCAGAGCACTGGGGAAAGGCAGGCAGAGAATTCCCTGCTAGCACCTTCTCTGTGCCTGGGAAGCACAAGTGTTCACATTGCTTCCAGAATTGCTTTTGTGCAGAAAACAGTAACACTTGTTCAGAACGAAAGAAAGCACAGAGCCCCAGATTTTATGTTGTCCTGGAGAGCTTGCAGAGCACTGGGGAAAGGCAGGCAGAGAATTCCCTGCTAGCACCTTCTCTGTGCCTGGGAAGCACAAGTGTTCACATTGCTTCGCAGAATCGCTTTTGTGCAGAAAACAGTAACACTTGTTCAGAATGAAAGAAAGCACAGAGCCCCAGATTTTATGTTGTCCTGGAGAGCTTGCAGAGCACTGGGGAAAGGCAGGCAGAGAATTCCCTGCTAGCACCTTCTCTGTGCCTGGGAAGCACAAGTGTTCACATTGCTTGGCAGAATCGCTTTTGTGCAGAAAACAGTAACACTTGTTCAGAACGAAAGAAAGCACAGAGCCCCAGATTTTATGTTGTCCTGGAGAGCTTGCAGAGCACTGGGGAAAGGCAGGCAGAGAATTCCCTGCTAGCACCTTCTCTGTGCCTGGGAAGCACAAGTGTTCACATTGCTTCGCAGAATCGCTTTTGTGCAGAAAACAGTAACACTTGTTCAGAACGAAAGAAAGCACAGAGCCCCAGATTTTATGTTGTCCTGGAGAGCTTGCAGAGCACTGGGGAAAGGCAGGCAGAGAATTCCCTGCTAGCACCTTCTCTGTGCCTGGGAAGCACAAGTGTTCACATTGCTTCCAGAATTGCTTTTGTGCAGAAAACAGTAACACTTGTTCAGAACGAAAGAAAGCACAGAGCCCCAGATTTTATGTTGTCCTGGAGAGCTTGCAGAGCACTGGGGAAAGGCAGGCAGAGAATTCCCTGCTAGCACCTTCTCTGTGCCTGGGAAGCACAAGTGTTCACATTGCTTGGCAGAATCGCTTTTGTGCAGAAAACAGTAACACTTGTTCAGAACGAAAGAAAGCACAGAGCCCCAGATTTTATGTTGTCCTGGAGAGCTTGCAGAGCACTGGGGAAAGGCAGGCAGAGAATTCCCTGCTAGCACCTTCTCTGTGCCTGGGAAGCACAAGTGTTCACATTGCTTCGCAGAATCGCTTTTGTGCAGAAAACAGTAACACTTGTTCAGAACGAAAGAAAGCACAGAGCCCCAGATTTTATGTTGTCCTGGAGAGCTTGCAGAGCACTGGGGAAAGGCAGGCAGAGAATTCCCTGCTAGCACCTTCTCTGTGCCTGGGAAGCACAAGTGTTCACATTGCTTCGCAGAATCGCTTTTGTGCAGAAAACAGTAACACTTGTTCAGAACGAAAGAAAGCACAGAGCCCCAGATTTTATGTTGTCCTGGAGAGCTTGCAGAGCACTGGGGAAAGGCAGGCAGAGAATTCCCTGCTAGCACCTTCTCTGTGCCTGGGAAGCACAAGTGTTCACATTGCTTCGCAGAATCGCTTTTGTGCAGAAAACAGTAACACTTGTTCAGAACGAAAGAAAGCACAGAGCCCCAGATTTTATGTTGTCCTGGAGAGCTTGCAGAGCACTGGGGAAAGGCAGGCAGAGAATTCCCTGCTAGCACCTTCTCTGTGCCTGTTCACATTGCTTCGCAGAATCGCTTTTGTGCAGAAAACAGTAACACTTGTTCAGAACGAAAGAAAGCACAGAGCCCCAGATTTTATGTTGTCCTGGAGAGCTTGCAGAGCACTGGGGAAAGGCAGGCAGAGAATTCCCTGCTAGCACCTTCTCTGTGCCTGGGAAGCACAAGTGTTCACATTGCTTCGCAGAATCGCTTTTGTGCAGAAAACAGTAACACTTGTTCAGAACGAAAGAAAGCACAGAGCCCCAGATTTTATGTTGTCCTGGAGAGCTTGCAGAGCACTGGGGAAAGGCAGGCAGAGAATTCCCTGCTAGCACCTTCTCTGTGCCTGGGAAGCAGAAGTGTTCACATTGCTTCCAGAATTGCTTTTGTGCAGAAAACACTAACACTTGTTCAGAACGAAAGAAAGCACAGAGCCCCAGATTTTATGTTGTCCTGGAGAGCTTGCAGAGCACTGGGGAAAGGCAGGCAGAGAATTCCCTGCTAGCACCTTCTCTGTGCCTGGGAAGCACAAGTGTTCACATTGCTTCGCAGAATCGCTTTTGTGCAGAAAACAGTAACACTTGTTCAGAACGAAAGAAAGCACAGAGCCCCAGATTTGCTGTTGTCCTGGAGAGCTTGCAGAGCACTGGGGAAAGGCAGGCAGAGAATTCCCTGCTAGCACCTTCTCTGTGCCTGGGAAGCAGAAGTGTTCACATTGCTTCCAGAATTGCTTTTGTGCAGAAAACACTAACACTTGTTCAGAACGAAAGAAAGCACAGAGCCCCAGATTTTATGTTGTCCTGGAGAGCTTGCAGAGCACTGGGGAAAGGCAGGCAGAGAATTCCCTGTTAGCACCTTCTCTGTGCCTGGGAAGCACAAGTGTTCACATTGCTTCGCAGAATCGCTTTTGTGCAGAAAACAGTAACACTTGTTCAGAACGAAAGAAAGCACAGAGCCCCAGATTTTATGTTGTCCTGGAGAGCTTGCAGAGCACTGGGGAAAGGCAGGCAGAGAATTCCCTGCTAGCACCTTCTCTGTGCCTGTTCACATTGCTTCGCAGAATCGCTTTTGTGCAGAAAACAGTAACACTTGTTCAGAACGAAAGAAAGCACAGAGCCCCAGATTTTATGTTGTCCTGGAGAGCTTGCAGAGCACTGGGGAAAGGCAGGCAGAGAATTCCCTGCTAGCACCTTCTCTGTGCCTGGGAAGCAGAAGTGTTCACATTGCTTCGCAGAATCGCTTTTGTGCAGAAAACAGTAACACTTGTTCAGAACGAAAGAAAGCACAGAGCCCCAGATTTTATGTTGTCCTGGAGAGCTTGCAGAGCACTGGGGAAAGGCAGGCAGAGAATTCCCTGCTAGCACCTTCTCTGTGCCTGGGAAGCAGAAGTGTTCACATTGCTTCGCAGAATCGCTTTTGTGCAGAAAACAGTAACACTTGTTCAGAACGAAAGAAAGCACAGAGCCCCAGATTTTATGTTGTCCTGGAGAGCTTGCAGAGCACTGGGGAAAGGCAGGCAGAGAATTCCCTGCTAGCACCTTCTCTGTGCCTGGGAAGCACAAGCGTTCACATTGCTTCGCAGAATCCCTTTTGTGCAGAAAACAGTAACACTTGGTCAGGAAGAAAGAAAGCACAGAGCCCCAGATTTGCTGTTGTCCTGGAGAGCTTGCAGAGCACTGGGGAAAGGCAGGCAGAGAATTCCCTGCTAGCACCTTCTCTGTGCCTGGGAAGCACAAGTGTTCACATTGCTTGGCAGAATCGCTTTTGTGCAGAAAACAGTAACACTTGTTCAGAACGAAAGAAAGCACAGAGCCCCAGATTTTATGTTGTCCTGGAGAGCTTGCAGAGCACTGGGGAAAGGCAGGCAGAGAATTCCCTGCTAGCACCTTCTCTGTGCCTGGGAAGCACAAGTGTTCACATTGCTTCGCAGAATCGCTTTTGTGCAGAAAACATTAACACTTGTTCAGAATGAAAGAAAGCACAGAACACCAGATTTGCTGTTGTCCTGGAGACCTTGCAGAGCACTGGGGAAAGGCAGGCAGAGAATTCCCTGCTAGCACCTTCTCTGTGCCTGTTCACATTGCTTCGCAGAATTGCTTTTGTGCAGAAAACACTAACACTTGTTCAGAACGAAAGAAAGCACAGAGCCCCAGATTTTATGTTGTCCTGGAGAGCTTGCAGAGCACTGGGGAAAGGCAGGCAGAGAATTCCCTGCTAGCACCTTCTCTGTGCCTGGGAAGCACAAGTGTTCACATTGCTTCGCAGAATCGCTTTTGTGCAGAAAACAGTAACACTTGGTCAGGAAGAAAGAAAGCACAGAGCCCCAGATTTTATGTTGTCCTGGAGAGCTTGCAGAGCACTGGGGAAAGGCAGGCAGAGAATTCCCTGCTAGCACCTTCTCTGTGCCTGGGAAGCACAAGTGTTCACATTGCTTCGCAGAATAGCTTTTGTGCAGAAAACAGTAACACTTGGTCAGGAATAAAGAAAGCACAGAGCCCCAGATTTGCTGTTGTCCTGGAGAGCTTGCAGAGCACTGGGGAAAGGCAGGCAGAGAATTCCCTGCTAGCACCTTCTCTGTGCCTGGGAAGCAGAAGTGTTCACATTGCTTCGCAGAATCGCTTTTGTGCAGAAAACAGTAACACTTGTTCAGAACGAAAGAAAGCACAGAGCCCCAGATTTGCTGTTGTCCTGGAGAGCTTGCAGAGCACTGGGGAAAGGCAGGCAGAGAATTCCCTGCTAGCACCTTCTCTGTGCCTGGGAAGCACAAGTGTTCACATTGCTTCGCAGAATCGCTTTTGTGCAGAAAACAGTAACACTTGTTCAGAACGAAAGAAAGCACAGAGCCCCAGATTTTATGTTGTCCTGGAGAGCTTGCAGAGCACTGGGGAAAGGCAGGCAGAGAATTCCCTGCTAGCACCTTCTCTGTGCCTGGGAAGCAGAAGTGTTCACATTGCTTGGCAGAATTGCTTTTGTGCAGAAAACAGTAACACTTGTTCAGAACGAAAGAAAGCACAGAGCCCCAGATTTGCTGTTGTCCTGGAGAGCTTGCAGAGCACTGGGGAAAGGCAGGCAGAGAATTCCCTGCTAGCACCTTCTCTGTGCCTGGGAAGCACAAGTGTTCACATTGCTTCCAGAATTGCTTTTGTGCAGAAAACAGTAACACTTGTTCAGAACGAAAGAAAGCACAGAGCCCCAGATTTTATGTTGTCCTGGAGAGCTTGCAGAGCACTGGGGAAAGGCAGGCAGAGAATTCCCTGCTAGCACCTTCTCTGTGCCTGGGAAGCACAAGTGTTCACATTGCTTCGCAGAATCGCTTTTGTGCAGAAAACAGTAACACTTGTTCAGAATGAAAGAAAGCACAGAGCCCCAGATTTTATGTTGTCCTGGAGAGCTTGCAGAGCACTGGGGAAAGGCAGGCAGAGAATTCCCTGCTAGCACCTTCTCTGTGCCTGGGAAGCACAAGTGTTCACATTGCTTCGCAGAATCGCTTTTGTGCAGAAAACAGTAACACTTGTTCAGAACGAAAGAAAGCACAGAGCCCCAGATTTTATGTTGTCCTGGAGAGCTTGCAGAGCACTGGGGAAAGGCAGGCAGAGAATTCCCTGCTAGCACCTTCTCTGTGCCTGGGAAGCACAAGTGTTCACATTGCTTCGCAGAATCGCTTTTGTGCAGAAAACAGTAACACTTGTTCAGAACGAAAGAAAGCACAGAGCCCCAGATTTTATGTTGTCCTGGAGAGCTTGCAGAGCACTGGGGAAAGGCAGGCAGAGAATTCCCTGCTAGCACCTTCTCTGTGCCTGGGAAGCACAAGTGTTCACATTGCTTCCAGAATTGCTTTTGTGCAGAAAACAGTAACACTTGTTCAGAACGAAAGAAAGCACAGAGCCCCAGATTTTATGTTGTCCTGGAGAGCTTGCAGAGCACTGGGGAAAGGCAGGCAGAGAATTCCCTGCTAGCACCTTCTCTGTGCCTGTTCACATTGCTTCGCAGAATTGCTTTTGTGCAGAAAACACTAACACTTGTTCAGAACGAAAGAAAGCACAGAGCCCCAGATTTTATGTTGTCCTGGAGAGCTTGCAGAGCACTGGGGAAAGGCAGGCAGAGAATTCCCTGCTAGCACCTTCTCTGTGCCTGGGAAGCACAAGTGTTCACATTGCTTCGCAGAATCGCTTTTGTGCAGAAAACAGTAACACTTGGTCAGGAAGAAAGAAAGCACAGAGCCCCAGATTTTATGTTGTCCTGGAGAGCTTGCAGAGCACTGGGGAAAGGCAGGCAGAGAATTCCCTGCTAGCACCTTCTCTGTGCCTGGGAAGCACAAGTGTTCACATTGCTTCGCAGAATAGCTTTTGTGCAGAAAACAGTAACACTTGGTCAGGAATAAAGAAAGCACAGAGCCCCAGATTTGCTGTTGTCCTGGAGAGCTTGCAGAGCACTGGGGAAAGGCAGGCAGAGAATTCCCTGCTAGCACCTTCTCTGTGCCTGGGAAGCAGAAGTGTTCACATTGCTTCGCAGAATCGCTTTTGTGCAGAAAACAGTAACACTTGTTCAGAACGAAAGAAAGCACAGAGCCCCAGATTTGCTGTTGTCCTGGAGAGCTTGCAGAGCACTGGGGAAAGGCAGGCAGAGAATTCCCTGCTAGCACCTTCTCTGTGCCTGGGAAGCACAAGTGTTCACATTGCTTCGCAGAATCGCTTTTGTGCAGAAAACAGTAACACTTGTTCAGAACGAAAGAAAGCACAGAGCCCCAGATTTTATGTTGTCCTGGAGAGCTTGCAGAGCACTGGGGAAAGGCAGGCAGAGAATTCCCTGCTAGCACCTTCTCTGTGCCTGGGAAGCAGAAGTGTTCACATTGCTTGGCAGAATTGCTTTTGTGCAGAAAACAGTAACACTTGTTCAGAACGAAAGAAAGCACAGAGCCCCAGATTTGCTGTTGTCCTGGAGAGCTTGCAGAGCACTGGGGAAAGGCAGGCAGAGAATTCCCTGCTAGCACCTTCTCTGTGCCTGGGAAGCACAAGTGTTCACATTGCTTCCAGAATTGCTTTTGTGCAGAAAACAGTAACACTTGTTCAGAACGAAAGAAAGCACAGAGCCCCAGATTTTATGTTGTCCTGGAGAGCTTGCAGAGCACTGGGGAAAGGCAGGCAGAGAATTCCCTGCTAGCACCTTCTCTGTGCCTGGGAAGCACAAGTGTTCACATTGCTTCGCAGAATCGCTTTTGTGCAGAAAACAGTAACACTTGTTCAGAATGAAAGAAAGCACAGAGCCCCAGATTTTATGTTGTCCTGGAGAGCTTGCAGAGCACTGGGGAAAGGCAGGCAGAGAATTCCCTGCTAGCACCTTCTCTGTGCCTGGGAAGCACAAGTGTTCACATTGCTTCGCAGAATCGCTTTTGTGCAGAAAACAGTAACACTTGTTCAGAACGAAAGAAAGCACAGAGCCCCAGATTTTATGTTGTCCTGGAGAGCTTGCAGAGCACTGGGGAAAGGCAGGCAGAGAATTCCCTGCTAGCACCTTCTCTGTGCCTGGGAAGCACAAGTGTTCACATTGCTTCGCAGAATCGCTTTTGTGCAGAAAACAGTAACACTTGTTCAGAACGAAAGAAAGCACAGAGCCCCAGATTTTATGTTGTCCTGGAGAGCTTGCAGAGCACTGGGGAAAGGCAGGCAGAGAATTCCCTGCTAGCACCTTCTCTGTGCCTGGGAAGCACAAGTGTTCACATTGCTTCCAGAATTGCTTTTGTGCAGAAAACAGTAACACTTGTTCAGAACGAAAGAAAGCACAGAGCCCCAGATTTTATGTTGTCCTGGAGAGCTTGCAGAGCACTGGGGAAAGGCAGGCAGAGAATTCCCTGCTAGCACCTTCTCTGTGCCTGGGAAGCACAAGTGTTCACATTGCTTCGCAGAATCGCTTTTGTGCAGAAAACAGTAACACTTGTTCAGAACGAAAGAAAGCACAGAGCCCCAGATTTTATGTTGTCCTGGAGAGCTTGCAGAGCACTGGGGAAAGGCAGGCAGAGAATTCCCTGCTAGCACCTTCTCTGTGCCTGGGAAGCACAAGTGTTCACATTGCTTCGCAGAATCGCTTTTGTGCAGAAAACAGTAACACTTGTTCAGAACGAAAGAAAGCACAGAGCCCCAGATTTTATGTTGTCCTGGAGAGCTTGCAGAGCACTGGGGAAAGGCAGGCAGAGAATTCCCTGCTAGCACCTTCTCTGTGCCTGGGAAGCAGAAGTGTTCACATTGCTTCGCAGAATCGCTTTTGTGCAGAAAACAGTAACACTTGTTCAGAACGAAAGAAAGCACAGAGCCCCAGATTTTATGTTGTCCTGGAGAGCTTGCAGAGCACTGGGGAAAGGCAGGCAGAGAATTCCCTGCTAGCACCTTCTCTGTGCCTGGGAAGCACAAGTGTTCACATTGCTTCGCAGAATCGCTTTTGTGCAGAAAACAGTAACACTTGTTCAGAACGAAAGAAAGCACAGAGCCCCAGATTTGCTGTTGTCCTGGAGAGCTTGCAGAGCACTGGGGAAAGGCAGGCAGAGAATTCCCTGCTAGCACCTTCTCTGTGCCTGGGAAGCACAAGTGTTCACATTGCTTCGCAGAATCGCTTTTGTGCAGAAAACAGTAAGACTTGGTCAGGAAGAAAGAAAGCACAGAGCCCCAGATTTTATGTTGTCCTGGAGAGCTTGCAGAGCACTGGGGAAAGGCAGGCAGAGAATTCCCTGCTAGCACCTTCTCTGTGCCTAGGAAGCACAAGTGTTCACATTGCTTGGCAGAATCGCTTTTGTGCAGAAAACAGTAACACTTGTTCAGAACGAAAGAAAGCACAGAGCCCCAGATTTGCTGTTGTCCTGGAGAGCTTGCAGAGCACTGGGGAAAGGCAGGCAGAGAATTCCCTGCTAGCACCTTCTCTGTGCCTGGGAAGCAGAAGTGTTCACATTGCTTCCAGAATTGCTTTTGTGCAGAAAACACTAACACTTGTTCAGAACGAAAGAAAGCACAGAGCCCCAGATTTTATGTTGTCCTGGAGAGCTTGCAGAGCACTGGGGAAAGGCAGGCAGAGACTTCCCTGCTAGCACCTTCTCTGTGCCTGGGAAGCACAAGTGTTCACATTGCTTCGCAGAATCGCTTTTGTGCAGAAAACAGTAACACTTGTTCAGAACGAAAGAAAGCACAGAGCCCCAGATTTTATGTTGTCCTGGAGAGCTTGCAGAGCACTGGGGAAAGGCAGGCAGAGAATTCCCTGCTAGCACCTTCTCTGTGCCTGGGAAGCACAAGTGTTCACATTGCTTCGCAGAATCGCTTTTGTGCAGAAAACAGTAACACTTGTTCAGAACGAAAGAAAGCACAGAGCCCCAGATTTTATGTTGTCCTGGAGAGCTTGCAGAGCACTGGGGAAAGGCAGGCAGAGAATTCCCTGCTAGCACCTTCTCTGTGCCTGTTCACATTGCTTCGCAGAATCGCTTTTGTGCAGAAAACAGTAACACTTGTTCAGAACGAAAGAAAGCACAGAGCCCCAGATTTTATGTTGTCCTGGAGAGCTTGCAGAGCACTGGGGAAAGGCAGGCAGAGAATTCCCTGCTAGCACCTTCTCTGTGCCTGGGAAGCAGAAGTGTTCACATTGCTTCGCAGAATCGCTTTTGTGCAGAAAACAGTAACACTTGTTCAGAACGAAAGAAAGCACAGAGCCCCAGATTTGCTGTTGTCCTGGAGAGC
This sequence comes from Strix uralensis, assembly GCF_047716275.1. Classification (NCBI taxonomy): domain Eukaryota; kingdom Metazoa; phylum Chordata; class Aves; order Strigiformes; family Strigidae; genus Strix; species Strix uralensis. Next base: position 170,197 of record NW_027436808.1, read on the forward strand.
TTGCAGAGCACTGGGGAAAGGCAGGCAGAGAATTCCCTGCTAGCACCTTCTCTGTGCCTGGGAAGCACAAGTGTTCACATTGCTTCGCAGAATCGCTTTTGTGCAGAAAACAGTAACACTTGGTCAGGAAGAAAGAAAGCACAGAGCCCCAGATTTGCTGTTGTCCTGGAGAGCTTGCAGAGCACTGGGGAAAGGCAGGCAGAGAATTCCCTGCTAGCACCTTCTCTGTGCCTGGGAAGCAGAAGTGTTCACATTGCTTCCAGAATTGCTTTTGTGCAGAAAACACTAACACTTGTTCAGAACGAAAGAAAGCACAGAGCCCCAGATTTTATGTTGTCCTGGAGAGCTTGCAGAGCACTGGGGAAAGGCAGGCAGAGACTTCCCTGCTAGCACCTTCTCTGTGCCTGGGAAGCACAAGTGTTCACATTGCTTCGCAGAATCGCTTTTGTGCAGAAAACAGTAACACTTGTTCAGAACGAAAGAAAGCACAGAGCCCCAGATTTTATGTTGTCCTGGAGAGCTTGCAGAGCACTGGGGAAAGGCAGGCAGAGAATTCCCTGCTAGCACCTTCTCTGTGCCTGGGAAGCAGAAGTGTTCACATTGCTTCGCAGAATCGCTTTTGTGCAGAAAACAGTAACACTTGTTCAGAACGAAAGAAAGCACAGAGCCCCAGATTTTATGTTGTCCTGGAGAGCTTGCAGAGCACTGGGGAAAGGCAGGCAGAGAATTCCCTGCTAGCACCTTCTCTGTGCCTGTTCACATTGCTTCGCAGAATCGCTTTTGTGCAGAAAACAGTAACACTTGTTCAGAACGAAAGAAAGCACAGAGCCCCAGATTTTATGTTGTCCTGGAGAGCTTGCAGAGCACTGGGGAAAGGCAGGCAGAGAATTCCCTGCTAGCACCTTCTCTGTGCCTGGGAAGCACAAGTGTTCACATTGCTTCGCAGAATCGCTTTTGTGCAGAAAACAGTAACACTTGTTCAGAACGAAAGAAAGCACAGAGCCCCAGATTTGCTGTTGTCCTGGAGAGCTTGCAGAGCACTGGGGAAAGGCAGGCAGAGAATTCCCTGCTAGCACCTTCTCTGTGCCTGGGAAGCACAAGTGTTCACATTGCTTCGCAGAATCGCTTTTGTGCAGAAAACAGTAACACTTGGTCAGGAAGAAAGAAAGCACAGAGCCCCAGATTTTATGTTCTCCTGGAGAGCTTGCAGAGCACTGGGGAAAGGCAGGCAGAGAATTCCCTGCTAGCACCTTCTCTGTGCCTGGGAAGCACAAGTGTTCACATTGCTTCGCAGAATCGCTTTTGTGCAGAAAACAGTAACACTTGTTCAGAACGAAAGAAAGCACAGAGCCCCAGATTTGCTGTTGTCCTGGAGAGCTTGCAGAGCACTGGGGAAAGGCAGGCAGAGAATTCCCTGCTAGCACCTTCTCTGTGCCTGGGAAGCACAAGTGTTCACATTGCTTCGCAGAATCGCTTTTGTGCAGAAAACAGTAACACTTGTTCAGAACGAAAGAAAGCACAGAGCCCCAGATTTTATGTTGTCCTGGAGAGCTTGCAGAGCACTGGGGAAAGGCAGGCAGAGAATTCCCTGCTAGCACCTTCTCTGTGCCTGGGAAGCACAAGTGTTCACATTGCTTCGCAGAATCGCTTTTGTGCAGAAAACAGTCACACTTGTTCAGAACGAAAGAAAGCACAGAGCCCCAGATTTTATGTTGTCCTGGAGAGCTTGCAGAGCACTGGGGAAAGGCAGGCAGAGAATTCCCTGCTAGCACCTTCTCTGTGCCTGGGAAGCACAAGTGTTCACATTGCTTCCAGAATTGCTTTTGTGCAGAAAACAGTAACACTTGTTCAGAATGAAAGAAAGCACAGAGCCCCAGATTTTATGTTGTCCTGGAGAGCTTGCAGAGCACTGGGGAAAGGCAGGCAGAGAATTCCCTGCTAGCACCTTCTCTGTGCCTGGGAAGCACAAGTGTTCACATTGCTTCGCAGAATTGCTTTTGTGCAGAAAACACTAACACTTGTTCAGAACGAAAGAAAGCACAGAGCCCCAGATTTTATGTTGTCCTGGAGAGCTTGCAGAGCACTGGGGAAAGGCAGGCAGAGAATTCCCTGCTAGCACCTTCTCTGTGCCTGGGAAGCACAAGTGTTCACATTGCTTCCAGAATTGCTTTTGTGCAGAAAACACTAACACTTGTTCAGAACGAAAGAAAGCACAGAGCCCCAGATTTTATGTTGTCCTGGAGAGCTTGCAGAGCACTGGGGAAAGGCAGGCAGAGAATTCCCTGCTAGCACCTTCTCTGTGCCTGGGAAGCACAAGTGTTCACATTGCTTCGCAGAATCGCTTTTGTGCAGAAAACAGTAACACTTGTTCAGAACGAAAGAAAGCACAGAGCCCCAGATTTTATGTTGTCCTGGAGAGCTTGCAGAGCACTGGGGAAAGGCAGGCAGAGAATTCCCTGCTAGCACCTTCTCTGTGCCTGGGAAGCACAAGTGTTCACATTGCTTGGCAGAATCGCTTTTGTGCAGAAAACAGTAACACTTGTTCAGAACGAAAGAAAGCACAGAGCCCCAGATTTTATGTTGTCCTGGAGAGCTTGCAGAGCACTGGGGAAAGGCAGGCAGAGAATTCCCTGCTAGCACCTTCTCTGTGCCTGGGAAGCACAAGTGTTCACATTGCTTCGCAGAATCGCTTTTGTGCAGAAAACAGTAACACTTGGTCAGGAAGAAAGAAAGCACAGAGCCCCAGATTTTATGTTGTCCTGGAGAGCTTGCAGAGCACTGGGGAAAGGCAGGCAGAGAATTCCCTGCTAGCACCTTCTCTGTGCCTGGGAAGCACAAGTGTTCACATTGCTTCGCAGAATCGCTTTTGTGCAGAAAACAGTAACACTTGTTCAGAACGAAAGAAAGCACAGAGCCCCAGATTTTATGTTGTCCTGGAGAGCTTGCAGAGCACTGGGGAAAGGCAGGCAGAGAATTCCCTGCTAGCACCTTCTCTGTGCCTGGGAAGCACAAGTGTTCACATTGCTTGGCAGAATCGCTTTTGTGCAGAAAACACTAACACTTGTTCAGAACGAAAGAAAGCACAGAGCCCCAGATTTTATGTTGTCCTGGAGAGCTTGCAGAGCACTGGGGAAAGGCAGGCAGAGAATTCCCTGCTAGCACCTTCTCTGTGCCTGGGAAGCAGAAGTGTTCACATTGCTTGGCAGAATCGCTTTTGTGCAGAAAACAGTAACACTTGTTCAGAACGAAAGAAAGCACAGAGCCCCAGATTTGCTGTTGTCCTGGAGAGCTTGCAGAGCACTGGGGAAAGGCAGGCAGAGAATTCCCTGCTAGCACCTTCTCTGTGCCTGGGAAGCAGAAGTGTTCACATTGCTTGGCAGAATCGCTTTTGTGCAGAAAACAGTAACACTTGTTCAGAACGAAAGAAAGCACAGAGCCCCAGATTTTATGTTGTCCTGGAGAGCTTGCAGAGCACTGGGGAAAGGCAGGCAGAGAATTCCCTGCTAGCACCTTCTCTGTGCCTGGGAAGCACAAGTGTTCACATTGCTTCGCAGAATCGCTTTTGTGCAGAAAACAGTAACACTTGTTCAGAACGAAAGAAAGCACAGAGCCCCAGATTTTATGTTGTCCTGGAGAGCTTGCAGAGCACTGGGGAAAGGCAGGCAGAGAATTCCCTGCTAGCACCTTCTCTGTGCCTGGGAAGCAGAAGTGTTCACATTGCTTCCAGAATTGCTTTTGTGCAGAAAACAGTAACACTTGTTCAGAACGAAAGAAAGCACAGAGCCCCAGATTTTATGTTGTCCTGGAGAGCTTGCAGAGCACTGGGGAAAGGCAGGCAGAGAATTCCCTGCTAGCACCTTCTCTGTGCCTGGGAAGCACAAGTGTTCACATTGCTTCGCAGAATCGCTTTTGTGCAGAAAACAGTAACACTTGTTCAGAATGAAAGAAAGCACAGAGCCCCAGATTTTATGTTGTCCTGGAGAGCTTGCAGAGCACTGGGGAAAGGCAGGCAGAGAATTCCCTGCTAGCACCTTCTCTGTGCCTGGGAAGCACAAGTGTTCACATTGCTTCGCAGAATCGCTTTTGTGCAGAAAACAGTAACACTTGTTCAGAACGAAAGAAAGCACAGAGCCCCAGATTTTATGTTGTCCTGGAGAGCTTGCAGAGCACTGGGGAAAGGCAGGCAGAGAATTCCCTGCTAGCACCTTCTCTGTGCCTGGGAAGCACAAGTGTTCACATTGCTTCGCAGAATCGCTTTTGTGCAGAAAACAGTAACACTTGTTCAGAACGAAAGAAAGCACAGAGCCCCAGATTTTATGTTGTCCTGGAGAGCTTGCAGAGCACTGGGGAAAGGCAGGCAGAGAATTCCCTGCTAGCACCTTCTCTGTGCCTGGGAAACAGAAGTGTTCACATTGCTTCGCAGAATCGCTTTTGTGCAGAAAACAGTAACACTTGTTCAGAACGAAAGAAAGCACAGAGCCCCAGATTTTATGTTGTCCTGGAGAGCTTGCAGAGCACTGGGGAAAGGCAGGCAGAGAATTCCCTGCTAGCACCTTCTCTGTGCCTGGGAAGCACAAGTGTTCACATTGCTTCGCAGAATCGCTTTTGTGCAGAAAACAGTAACACTTGGTCAGGAAGAAAGAAAGCACAGAGCCCCAGATTTTATGTTCTCCTGGAGAGCTTGCAGAGCACTGGGGAAAGGCAGGCAGAGAATTCCCTGCTAGCACCTTCTCTGTGCCTGGGAAGCACAAGTGTTCACATTGCTTCGCAGAATCGCTTTTGTGCAGAAAACAGTAACACTTGGTCAGGAAGAAAGAAAGCACAGAGCCCCAGATTTTATGTTGTCCTGGAGAGCTTGCAGAGCACTGGGGAAAGGCAGGCAGAGAATTCCCTGCTAGCACCTTCTCTGTGCCTGGGAAGCACAAGTGTTCACATTGCTTGGCAGAATCGCTTTTGTGCAGAAAACAGTAACACTTGTTCAGAACGAAAGAAAGCACAGAGCCCCAGATTTGCTGTTGTCCTGGAGAGCTTGCAGAGCACTGGGGAAAGGCAGGCAGAGAATTCCCTGCTAGCACCTTCTCTGTGCCTGGGAAGCAGAAGTGTTCACATTGCTTCCAGAATTGCTTTTGTGCAGAAAACACTAACACTTGTTCAGAACGAAAGAAAGCACAGAGCCCCAGATTTTATGTTGTCCTGGAGAGCTTGCAGAGCACTGGGGAAAGGCAGGCAGAGAATTCCCTGCTAGCACCTTCTCTGTGCCTGGGAAGCACAAGTGTTCACATTGCTTCGCAGAATCGCTTTTGTGCAGAAAACAGTAACACTTGTTCAGAACGAAAGAAAGCACAGAGCCCCAGATTTGCTGTTGTCCTGGAGAGCTTGCAGAGCACTGGGGAAAGGCAGGCAGAGAATTCCCTGCTAGCACCTTCTCTGTGCCTGTTCACATTGCTTCGCAGAATCGCTTTTGTGCAGAAAACAGTAACACTTGTTCAGAACGAAAGAAAGCACAGAGCCCCAGATTTGCTGTTGTCCTGGAGAGCTTGCAGAGCACTGGGGAAAGGCAGGCAGAGAATTCCCTGCTAGCACCTTCTCTGTGCCTGGGAAGCACAAGTGTTCACATTGCTTGGCAGAATCGCTTTTGTGCAGAAAACAGTAACACTTGTTCAGAACGAAAGAAAGCACAGAGCCCCAGATTTGCTGTTGTCCTGGAGAGCTTGCAGAGCACTGGGGAAAGGCAGGCAGAGAATTCCCTGCTAGCACCTTCTCTGTGCCTGGGAAGCACAAGTGTTCACATTGCTTCGCAGAATCGCTTTTGTGCAGAAAACAGTAACACTTGTTCAGAACGAAAGAAAGCACAGAGCCCCAGATTTTATGTTGTCCTGGAGAGCTTGCAGAGCACTGGGGAAAGGCAGGCAGAGAATTCCCTGCTAGCACCTTCTCTGTGCCTGGGAAGCACAAGTGTTCACATTGCTTCGCAGAATCGCTTTTGTGCAGAAAACAGTAACACTTGGTCAGGAAGAAAGAAAGCACAGAGCCCCAGATTTTATGTTGTCCTGGAGAGCTTGCAGAGCACTGGGGAAAGGCAGGCAGAGAATTCCCTGCTAGCACCTTCTCTGTGCCTGGGAAGCAGAAGTGTTCACATTGCTTCGCAGAATCGCTTTTGTGCAGAAAACAGTCACACTTGTTCAGAACGAAAGAAAGCACAGAGCCCCAGATTTTATGTTGTCCTGGAGAGCTTGCAGAGCACTGGGGAAAGGCAGGCAGAGAATTCCCTGCTAGCACCTTCTCTGTGCCTGGGAAGCACAAGTGTTCACATTGCTTCGCAGAATCGCTTTTGTGCAGAAAACAGTAACACTTGTTCAGAACGAAAGAAAGCACAGAGCCCCAGATTTGCTGTTGTCCTGGAGAGCTTGCAGAGCACTGGGGAAAGGCAGGCAGAGAATTCCCTGCTAGCACCTTCTCTGTGCCTGTTCACATTGCTTCGCAGAATCGCTTTTGTGCAGAAAACAGTAACACTTGTTCAGAACGAAAGAAAGCACAGAGCCCCAGATTTGCTGTTGTCCTGGAGAGCTTGCAGAGCACTGGGGAAAGGCAGGCAGAGAATTCCCTGCTAGCACCTTCTCTGTGCCTGGGAAGCACAAGTGTTCACATTGCTTGGCAGAATCGCTTTTGTGCAGAAAACAGTAACACTTGTTCAGAACGAAAGAAAGCACAGAGCCCCAGATTTGCTGTTGTCCTGGAGAGCTTGCAGAGCACTGGGGAAAGGCAGGCAGAGAATTCCCTGCTAGCACCTTCTCTGTGCCTGGGAAGCACAAGTGTTCACATTGCTTCGCAGAATCGCTTTTGTGCAGAAAACAGTAACACTTGTTCAGAACGAAAGAAAGCACAGAGCCCCAGATTTTATGTTGTCCTGGAGAGCTTGCAGAGCACTGGGGAAAGGCAGGCAGAGAATTCCCTGCTAGCACCTTCTCTGTGCCTGGGAAGCACAAGTGTTCACATTGCTTCGCAGAATCGCTTTTGTGCAGAAAACAGTAACACTTGGTCAGGAAGAAAGAAAGCACAGAGCCCCAGATTTTATGTTGTCCTGGAGAGCTTGCAGAGCACTGGGGAAAGGCAGGCAGAGAATTCCCTGCTAGCACCTTCTCTGTGCCTGGGAAGCAGAAGTGTTCACATTGCTTCGCAGAATCGCTTTTGTGCAGAAAACAGTCACACTTGTTCAGAACGAAAGAAAGCACAGAGCCCCAGATTTTATGTTGTCCTGGAGAGCTTGCAGAGCACTGGGGAAAGGCAGGCAGAGAATTCCCTGCTAGCACCTTCTCTGTGCCTGGGAAGCACAAGTGTTCACATTGCTTGGCAGAATCGCTTTTGTGCAGAAAACAGTAACACTTGTTCAGAACGAAAGAAAGCACAGAGCCCCAGATTTTATGTTGTCCTGGAGAGCTTGCAGAGCACTGCAGAAAGGCAGGCAGAGAATTCCCTGCTAGCACCTTCTCTGTGCCTGGGAAGCACAAGTGTTCACATTGCTTGGCAGAATCGCTTTTGTGCAGAAAACAGTAACACTTGTTCAGAACGAAAGAAAGCACAGAGCCCCAGATTTGCTGTTGTCCTGGAGAGCTTGCAGAGCACTGGGGAAAGGCAGGCAGAGAATTCCCTGCTAGCACCTTCTCTGTGCCTGGGAAGCACAAGTGTTCACATTGCTTCCAGAATTGCTTTTGTGCAGAAAACAGTAACACTTGTTCAGAATGAAAGAAAGCACAGAGCCCCAGATTTTATGTTGTCCTGGAGAGCTTGCAGAGCACTGGGGAAAGGCAGGCAGAGAATTCCCTGCTAGCACCTTCTCTGTGCCTGGGAAGCACAAGTGTTCACATTGCTTCGCAGAATCGCTTTTGTGCAGAAAACAGTAACACTTGTTCAGAACGAAAGAAAGCACAGAGCCCCAGATTTGCTGTTGTCCTGGAGAGCTTGCAGAGCACTGGGGAAAGGCAGGCAGAGAATTCCCTGCTAGCACCTTCTCTGTGCCTGTTCACATTGCTTCGCAGAATCGCTTTTGTGCAGAAAACAGTAACACTTGTTCAGAACGAAAGAAAGCACAGAGCCCCAGATTTTATGTTGTCCTGGAGAGCTTGCAGAGCACTGGGGAAAGGCAGGCAGAGAATTCCCTGCTAGCACCTTCTCTGTGCCTGGGAAGCACAAGTGTTCACATTGCTTCGCAGAATCGCTTTTGTGCAGAAAACAGTAACACTTGTTCAGAACGAAAGAAAGCACAGAGCCCCAGATTTTATGTTGTCCTGGAGAGCTTGCAGAGCACTGGGGAAAGGCAGGCAGAGAATTCCCTGCTAGCACCTTCTCTGTGCCTGGGAAGCACAAGTGTTCACATTGCTTCGCAGAATCGCTTTTGTGCAGAAAACAGTAACACTTGTTCAGAACGAAAGAAAGCACAGAGCCCCAGATTTTATGTTGTCCTGGAGAGCTTGCAGAGCACTGGGGAAAGGCAGGCAGAGAATTCCCTGCTAGCACCTTCTCTGTGCCTGTTCACATTGCTTCGCAGAATCGCTTTTGTGCAGAAAACAGTAACACTTGTTCAGAACGAAAGAAAGCACAGAGCCCCAGATTTTATGTTGTCCTGGAGAGCTTGCAGAGCACTGGGGAAAGGCAGGCAGAGAATTCCCTGCTAGCACCTTCTCTGTGCCTGGGAAGCACAAGTGTTCACATTGCTTCGCAGAATCGCTTTTGTGCAGAAAACAGTAACACTTGTTCAGAACGAAAGAAAGCACAGAGCCCCAGATTTTATGTTGTCCTGGAGAGCTTGCAGAGCACTGGGGAAAGGCAGGCAGAGAATTCCCTGCTAGCACCTTCTCTGTGCCTGGGAAGCACAAGTGTTCACATTGCTTCGCAGAATCGCTTTTGTGCAGAAAACAGTAACACTTGTTCAGAATGAAAGAAAGCACAGAGCCCCAGATTTTATGTTGTCCTGGAGAGCTTGCAGAGCACTGGGGAAAGGCAGGCAGAGAATTCCCTGCTAGCACCTTCTCTGTGCCTGGGAAGCAGAAGTGTTCACATTGCTTCGCAGAATCGCTTTTGTGCAGAAAACAGTAACACTTGTTCAGAACGAAAGAAAGCACAGAGCCCCAGATTTGCTGTTGTCCTGGAGAGCTTGCAGAGCACTGGGGAAAGGCAGGCAGAGAATTCCCTGCTAGCACCTTCTCTGTGCCTGGGAAGCACAAGTGTTCACATTGCTTCGCAGAATCGCTTTTGTGCAGAAAACAGTAACACTTGTTCAGAACGAAAGAAAGCACAGAGCCCCAGATTTTATGTTGTCCTGGAGAGCTTGCAGAGCACTGGGGAAAGGCAGGCAGAGAATTCCCTGCTAGCACCTTCTCTGTGCCTGGGAAGCACAAGTGTTCACATTGCTTCCAGAATTGCTTTTGTGCAGAAAACAGTAACACTTGTTCAGAATGAAAGAAAGCACAGAGCCCCAGATTTTATGTTGTCCTGGAGAGCTTGCAGAGCACTGGGGAAAGGCAGGCAGAGAATTCCCTGCTAGCACCTTCTCTGTGCCTGGGAAGCACAAGTGTTCACATTGCTTCGCAGAATCGCTTTTGTGCAGAAAACAGTAACACTTGTTCAGAACGAAAGAAAGCACAGAGCCCCAGATTTTATGTTGTCCTGGAGAGCTTGCAGAGCACTGGGGAAAGGCAGGCAGAGAATTCCCTGCTAGCACCTTCTCTGTGCCTGTTCACATTGCTTCGCAGAATCGCTTTTGTGCAGAAAACAGTAACACTTGTTCAGAACGAAAGAAAGCACAGAGCCCCAGATTTTATGTTGTCCTGGAGAGCTTGCAGAGCACTGGGGAAAGGCAGGCAGAGAATTCCCTGCTAGCACCTTCTCTGTGCCTGGGAAGCACAAGTGTTCACATTGCTTCGCAGAATCGCTTTTGTGCAGAAAACAGTAACACTTGTTCAGAACGAAAGAAAGCACAGAGCCCCAGATTTTATGTTGTCCTGGAGAGCTTGCAGAGCACTGGGGAAAGGCAGGCAGAGAATTCCCTGCTAGCACCTTCTCTGTGCCTGGGAAGCACAAGTGTTCACATTGCTTCGCAGAATCGCTTTTGTGCAGAAAACAGTAACACTTGGTCAGGAAGAAAGAAAGCACAGAGCCCCAGATTTTATGTTGTCCTGGAGAGCTTGCAGAGCACTGGGGAAAGGCAGGCAGAGAATTCCCTGCTAGCACCTTCTCTGTGCCTGGGAAGCAGAAGTGTTCACATTGCTTCGCAGAATCGCTTTTGTGCAGAAAACAGTCACACTTGTTCAGAACGAAAGAAAGCACAGAGCCCCAGATTTTATGTTGTCCTGGAGAGCTTGCAGAGCACTGGGGAAAGGCAGGCAGAGAATTCCCTGCTAGCACCTTCTCTGTGCCTGGGAAGCACAAGTGTTCACATTGCTTGGCAGAATCGCTTTTGTGCAGAAAACAGTAACACTTGTTCAGAACGAAAGAAAGCACAGAGCCCCAGATTTGCTGTTGTCCTGGAGAGCTTGCAGAGCACTGGGGAAAGGCAGGCAGAGAATTCCCTGCTAGCACCTTCTCTGTGCCTGGGAAGCACAAGTGTTCACATTGCTTCCAGAATTGCTTTTGTGCAGAAAACAGTAACACTTGTTCAGAATGAAAGAAAGCACAGAGCCCCAGATTTTATGTTGTCCTGGAGAGCTTGCAGAGCACTGGGGAAAGGCAGGCAGAGAATTCCCTGCTAGCACCTTCTCTGTGCCTGGGAAGCACAAGTGTTCACATTGCTTCGCAGAATCGCTTTTGTGCAGAAAACAGTAACACTTGTTCAGAACGAAAGAAAGCACAGAGCCCCAGATTTTATGTTGTCCTGGAGAGCTTGCAGAGCACTGGGGAAAGGCAGGCAGAGAATTCCCTGCTAGCACCTTCTCTGTGCCTGTTCACATTGCTTCGCAGAATCGCTTTTGTGCAGAAAACAGTAACACTTGTTCAGAACGAAAGAAAGCACAGAGCCCCAGATTTTATGTTGTCCTGGAGAGCTTGCAGAGCACTGGGGAAAGGCAGGCAGAGAATTCCCTGCTAGCACCTTCTCTGTGCCTGGGAAGCACAAGTGTTCACATTGCTTCGCAGAATCGCTTTTGTGCAGAAAACAGTAACACTTGTTCAGAACGAAAGAAAGCACAGAGCCCCAGATTTTATGTTGTCCTGGAGAGCTTGCAGAGCACTGGGGAAAGGCAGGCAGAGAATTCCCTGCTAGCACCTTCTCTGTGCCTGGGAAGCAGAAGTGTTCACATTGCTTCGCAGAATCGCTTTTGTGCAGAAAACAGTAACACTTGTTCAGAACGAAAGAAAGCACAGAGCCCCAGATTTTATGTTGTCCTGGAGAGCTTGCAGAGCACTGGGGAAAGGCAGGCAGAGAATTCCCTGCTAGCACCTTCTCTGTGCCTGGGAAGCAGAAGTGTTCACATTGCTTCGCAGAATCGCTTTTGTGCAGAAAACAGTAACACTTGTTCAGAACGAAAGAAAGCACAGAGCCCCAGATTTTATGTTGTCCTGGAGAGCTTGCAGAGCACTGGGGAAAGGCAGGCAGAGAATTCCCTGCTAGCACCTTCTCTGTGCCTGGGAAGCACAAGTGTTCACATTGCTTCGCAGAATCGCTTTTGTGCAGAAAACAGTAACACTTGTTCAGAACGAAAGAAAGCACAGAGCCCCAGATTTTATGTTGTCCTGGAGAGCTTGCAGAGCACTGGGGAAAGGCAGGCAGAGAATTCCCTGCTAGCACCTTCTCTGTGCCTGGGAAACAGAAGTGTTCACATTGCTTCGCAGAATCGCTTTTGTGCAGAAAACAGTAACACTTGTTCAGAACGAAAGAAAGCACAGAGCCCCAGATTTTATGTTGTCCTGGAGAGCTTGCAGAGCACTGGGGAAAGGCAGGCAGAGAATTCCCTGCTAGCACCTTCTCTGTGCCTGGGAAGCACAAGTGTTCACATTGCTTCGCAGAATCGCTTTTGTGCAGAAAACAGTAACACTTGTTCAGAACGAAAGAAAGCACAGAGCCCCAGATTTTATGTTGTCCTGGAGAGCTTGCAGAGCACTGGGGAAAGGCAGGCAGAGAATTCCCTGCTAGCACCTTCTCTGTGCCTGGGAAGCACAAGTGTTCACATTGCTTCGCAGAATCGCTTTTGTGCAGAAAACAGTAACACTTGTTCAGAACGAAAGAAAGCACAGAGCCCCAGATTTTATGTTGTCCTGGAGAGCTTGCAGAGCACTGGGGAAAGGCAGGCAGAGAATTCCCTGCTAGCACCTTCTCTGTGCCTGGGAAGCACAAGTGTTCACATTGCTTCGCAGAATCGCTTTTGTGCAGAAAACAGTAAGACTTGGTCAGGAAGAAAGAAAGCACAGAGCCCCAGATTTTATGTTGTCCTGGAGAGCTTGCAGAGCACTGGGGAAAGGCAGGCAGAGAATTCCCTGCTAGCACCTTCTCTGTGCCTAGGAAGCACAAGTGTTCACATTGCTTGGCAGAATCGCTTTTGTGCAGAAAACAGTAACACTTGTTCAGAACGAAAGAAAGCACAGAGCCCCAGATTTGCTGTTGTCCTGGAGAGCTTGCAGAGCACTGGGGAAAGGCAGGCAGAGAATTCCCTGCTAGCACCTTCTCTGTGCCTGGGAAGCAGAAGTGTTCACATTGCTTCCAGAATTGCTTTTGTGCAGAAAACACTAACACTTGTTCAGAACGAAAGAAAGCACAGAGCCCCAGATTTTATGTTGTCCTGGAGAGCTTGCAGAGCACTGGGGAAAGGCAGGCAGAGACTTCCCTGCTAGCACCTTCTCTGTGCCTGGGAAGCACAAGTGTTCACATTGCTTCGCAGAATCGCTTTTGTGCAGAAAACAGTAACACTTGTTCAGAACGAAAGAAAGCACAGAGCCCCAGATTTTATGTTGTCCTGGAGAGCTTGCAGAGCACTGGGGAAAGGCAGGCAGAGAATTCCCTGCTAGCACCTTCTCTGTGCCTGGGAAGCACAAGTGTTCACATTGCTTGGCAGAATCGCTTTTGTGCAGAAAACAGTAACACTTGTTCAGAACGAAAGAAAGCACAGAGCCCCAGATTTTATGTTGTCCTGGAGAGCTTGCAGAGCACTGGGGAAAGGCAGGCAGAGAATTCCCTGCTAGCACCTTCTCTGTGCCTGTTCACATTGCTTCGCAGAATCGCTTTTGTGCAGAAAACAGTAACACTTGTTCAGAACGAAAGAAAGCACAGAGCCCCAGATTTTATGTTGTCCTGGAGAGCTTGCAGAGCACTGGGGAAAGGCAGGCAGAGAATTCCCTGCTAGCACCTTCTCTGTGCCTGGGAAGCACAAGTGTTCACATTGCTTCGCAGAATCGCTTTTGTGCAGAAAACAGTAACACTTGTTCAGAACGAAAGAAAGCACAGAGCCCCAGATTTTATGTTGTCCTGGAGAGCTTGCAGAGCACTGGGGAAAGGCAGGCAGAGAATTCCCTGCTAGCACCTTCTCTGTGCCTGGGAAGCACAAGTGTTCACATTGCTTCGCAGAATCGCTTTTGTGCAGAAAACAGTAACACTTGTTCAGAACGAAAGAAAGCACAGAGCCCCAGATTTTATGTTGTCCTGGAGAGCTTGCAGAGCACTGGGGAAAGGCAGGCAGAGAATTCCCTGCTAGCACCTTCTCTGTGCCTGGGAAGCACAAGTGTTCACATTGCTTCGCAGAATCGCTTTTGTGCAGAAAACAGTAACACTTGTTCAGAACGAAAGAAAGCACAGAGCCCCAGATTTTATGTTGTCCTGGAGAGCTTGCAGAGCACTGGGGAAAGGCAGGCAGAGAATTCCCTGCTAGCACCTTCTCTGTGCCTGGGAAGCAGAAGTGTTCACATTGCTTGGCAGAATCGCTTTTGTGCAGAAAACAGTAACACTTGTTCAGAACGAAAGAAAGCACAGAGCCCCAGATTTGCTGTTGTCCTGGAGAGCTTGCAGAGCACTGGGGAAAGGCAGGCAGAGAATTCCCTGCTAGCACCTTCTCTGTGCCTGGGAAGCACAAGTGTTCACATTGCTTCCAGAATTGCTTTTGTGCAGAAAACAGTAACACTTGTTCAGAACGAAAGAAAGCACAGAGCCCCAGATTTTATGTTGTCCTGGAGAGCTTGCAGAGCACTGGGGAAAGGCAGGCAGAGAATTCCCTGCTAGCACCTTCTCTGTGCCTGGGAAGCAGAAGTGTTCACATTGCTTGGCAGAATCGCTTTTGTGCAGAAAACAGTAACACTTGTTCAGAACGAAAGAAAGCACAGAGCCCCAGATTTGCTGTTGTCCTGGAGAGCTTGCAGAGCACTGGGGAAAGGCAGGCAGAGAATTCCCTGCTAGCACCTTCTCTGTGCCTGGGAAGCACAAGTGTTCACATTGCTTCCAGAATTGCTTTTGTGCAGAAAACACTAACACTTGTTCAGAACGAAAGAAAGCACAGAGCCCCAGATTTTATGTTGTCCTGGAGAGCTTGCAGAGCACTGCAGAAAGGCAGGCAGAGAATTCCCTGCTAGCACCTTCTCTGTGCCTGGGAAGCACAAGTGTTCACATTGCTTCGCAGAATCGCTTTTGTGCAGAAAACAGTAACACTTGTTCAGAACGAAAGAAAGCACAGAGCCCCAGATTTTATGTTGTCCTGGAGAGCTTGCAGAGCACTGGGGAAAGGCAGGCAGAGAATTCCCTGCTAGCACCTTCTCTGTGCCTGGGAAGCACAAGTGTTCACATTGCTTGGCAGAATCGCTTTTGTGCAGAAAACAGTAACACTTGTTCAGAACGAAAGAAAGCACAGAGCCCCAGATTTTATGTTGTCCTGGAGAGCTTGCAGAGCACTGCAGAAAGGCAGGCAGAGAATTCCCTGCTAGCACCTTCTCTGTGCCTGGGAAGCACAAGTGTTCACATTGCTTGGCAGAATCGCTTTTGTGCAGAAAACAGTAACACTTGTTCAGAACGAAAGAAAGCACAGAGCCCCAGATTTTATGTTGTCCTGGAGAGCTTGCAGAGCACTGGGGAAAGGCAGGCAGAGAATTCCCTGCTAGCACCATCTCTGTGCCTGTTCACATTGCTTCGCAGAATCGCTTTTGTGCAGAAAACAGTAACACTTGTTCAGAACGAAAGAAAGCACAGAGCCCCAGATTTTATGTTGTCCTGGAGAGCTTGCAGAGCACTGGGGAAAGGCAGGCAGAGAATTCCCTGCTAGCACCTTCTCTGTGCCTGGGAAGCACAAGTGTTCACATTGCTTCGCAGAATCGCTTTTGTGCAGAAAACAGTAACACTTGTTCAGAACGAAAGAAAGCACAGAGCCCCAGATTTTATGTTGTCCTGGAGAGCTTGCAGAGCACTGGGGAAAGGCAGGCAGAGAATTCCCTGCTAGCACCTTCTCTGTGCCTGGGAAGCACAAGTGTTCACATTGCTTCGCAGAATCGCTTTTGTGCAGAAAACAGTAACACTTGGTCAGGAAGAAAGAAAGCACAGAGCCCCAGATTTTATGTTGTCCTGGAGAGCTTGCAGAGCACTGGGGAAAGGCAGGCAGAGAATTCCCTGCTAGCACCTTCTCTGTGCCTGGGAAGCAGAAGTGTTCACATTGCTTCGCAGAATCGCTTTTGTGCAGAAAACAGTAACACTTGTTCAGAACGAAAGAAAGCACAGAGCCCCAGATTTTATGTTGTCCTGGAGAGCTTGCAGAGCACTGGGGAAAGGCAGGCAGAGAATTCCCTGCTAGCACCTTCTCTGTGCCTGGGAAGCAGAAGTGTTCACATTGCTTCGCAGAATCGCTTTTGTGCAGAAAACAGTAACACTTGTTCAGAACGAAAGAAAGCACAGAGCCCCAGATTTGCTGTTGTCCTGGAGAGCTTGCAGAGCACTGGGGAAAGGCAGGCAGAGAATTCCCTGCTAGCACCTTCTCTGTGCCTGGGAAGCACAAGTGTTCACATTGCTTCGCAGAATCGCTTTTGTGCAGAAAACAGTAACACTTGTTCAGAACGAAAGAAAGCACAGAGCCCCAGATTTTATGTTGTCCTGGAGAGCTTGCAGAGCACTGGGGAAAGGCAGGCAGAGAATTCCCTGCTAGCACCTTCTCTGTGCCTGGGAAACAGAAGTGTTCACATTGCTTCGCAGAATCGCTTTTGTGCAGAAAACAGTAACACTTGTTCAGAACGAAAGAAAGCACAGAGCCCCAGATTTTATGTTGTCCTGGAGAGCTTGCAGAGCACTGGGGAAAGGCAGGCAGAGAATTCCCTGCTAGCACCTTCTCTGTGCCTGGGAAGCACAAGTGTTCACATTGCTTCGCAGAATCGCTTTTGTGCAGAAAACATTAACACTTGTTCAGAATGAAAGAAAGCACAGAACACCAGATTTGCTGTTGTCCTGGAGACCTTGCAGAGCACTGGGGAAAGGCAGGCAGAGAATTCCCTGCTAGCACCTTCTCTGTGCCTGTTCACATTGCTTCGCAGAATTGCTTTTGTGCAGAAAACACTAACACTTGTTCAGAACGAAAGAAAGCACAGAGCCCCAGATTTTATGTTGTCCTGGAGAGCTTGCAGAGCACTGGGGAAAGGCAGGCAGAGAATTCCCTGCTAGCACCTTCTCTGTGCCTGGGAAGCACAAGTGTTCACATTGCTTCGCAGAATCGCTTTTGTGCAGAAAACAGTAACACTTGTTCAGAACGAAAGAAAGCACAGAGCCCCAGATTTTATGTTGTCCTGGAGAGCTTGCAGAGCACTGGGGAAAGGCAGGCAGAGAATTCCCTGCTAGCACCTTCTCTGTGCCTGGGAAGCACAAGTGTTCACATTGCTTCGCAGAATCGCTTTTGTGCAGAAAACAGTAACACTTGTTCAGAACGAAAGAAAGCACAGAGCCCCAGATTTTATGTTGTCCTGGAGAGCTTGCAGAGCACTGGGGAAAGGCAGGCAGAGAATTCCCTGCTAGCACCTTCTCTGTGCCTGGGAAGCACAAGTGTTCACATTGCTTCGCAGAATCGCTTTTGTGCAGAAAACAGTAACACTTGTTCAGAACGAAAGAAAGCACAGAGCCCCAGATTTTATGTTGTCCTGGAGAGCTTGCAGAGCACTGGGGAAAGGCAGGCAGAGAATTCCCTGCTAGCACCTTCTCTGTGCCTGGGAAGCACAAGTGTTCACATTGCTTCGCAGAATCGCTTTTGTGCAGAAAACAGTAACACTTGTTCAGAACGAAAGAAAGCACAGAGCCCCAGATTTTATGTTGTCCTGGAGAGCTTGCAGAGCACTGGGGAAAGGCAGGCAGAGAATTCCCTGCTAGCACCTTCTCTGTGCCTGGGAAGCAGAAGTGTTCACATTGCTTGGCAGAATCGCTTTTGTGCAGAAAACAGTAACACTTGTTCAGAACGAAAGAAAGCACAGAGCCCCAGATTTGCTGTTGTCCTGGAGAGCTTGCAGAGCACTGGGGAAAGGCAGGCAGAGAATTCCCTGCTAGCACCTTCTCTGTGCCTGGGAAGCACAAGTGTTCACATTGCTTCCAGAATTGCTTTTGTGCAGAAAACACTAACACTTGTTCAGAACGAAAGAAAGCACAGAGCCCCAGATTTTATGTTGTCCTGGAGAGCTTGCAGAGCACTGCAGAAAGGCAGGCAGAGAATTCCCTGCTAGCACCTTCTCTGTGCCTGGGAAGCACAAGTGTTCACATTGCTTCGCAGAATCGCTTTTGTGCAGAAAACAGTAACACTTGTTCAGAACGAAAGAAAGCACAGAGCCCCAGATTTTATGTTGTCCTGGAGAGCTTGCAGAGCACTGGGGAAAGGCAGGCAGAGAATTCCCTGCTAGCACCTTCTCTGTGCCTGGGAAGCACAAGTGTTCACATTGCTTGGCAGAATCGCTTTTGTGCAGAAAACAGTAACACTTTTTCAGAACGAAAGAAAGCACAGAGCCCCAGATTTTATGTTGTCCTGGAGAGCTTGCAGAGCACTGCAGAAAGGCAGGCAGAGAATTCCCTGCTAGCACCTTCTCTGTGCCTGGGAAGCACAAGTGTTCACATTGCTTGGCAGAATCGCTTTTGTGCAGAAAACAGTAACACTTGTTCAGAACGAAAGAAAGCACAGAGCCCCAGATTTGCTGTTGTCCTGGAGAGCTTGCAGAGCACTGGGGAAAGGCAGGCAGAGAATTCCCTGCTAGCACCTTCTCTGTGCCTGGGAAGCACAAGTGTTCACATTGCTTCCAGAATTGCTTTTGTGCAGAAAACAGTAACACTTGTTCAGAATGAAAGAAAGCACAGAGCCCCAGATTTTATGTTGTCCTGGAGAGCTTGCAGAGCACTGGGGAAAGGCAGGCAGAGAATTCCCTGCTAGCACCTTCTCTGTGCCTGGGAAGCACAAGTGTTCACATTGCTTCGCAGAATCGCTTTTGTGCAGAAAACAGTAACACTTGTTCAGAACGAAAGAAAGCACAGAGCCCCAGATTTTATGTTGTCCTGGAGAGCTTGCAGAGCACTGGGGAAAGGCAGGCAGAGAATTCCCTGCTAGCACCATCTCTGTGCCTGTTCACATTGCTTCGCAGAATCGCTTTTGTGCAGAAAACAGTAACACTTGTTCAGAACGAAAGAAAGCACAGAGCCCCAGATTTTATGTTGTCCTGGAGAGCTTGCAGAGCACTGGGGAAAGGCAGGCAGAGAATTCCCTGCTAGCACCTTCTCTGTGCCTGGGAAGCACAAGTGTTCACATTGCTTGGCAGAATCGCTTTTGTGCAGAAAACAGTAACACTTGTTCAGAACGAAAGAAAGCACAGAGCCCCAGATTTTATGTTGTCCTGGAGAGCTTGCAGAGCACTGGGGAAAGGCAGGCAGAGAATTCCCTGCTAGCACCTTCTCTGTGCCTGGGAAGCACAAGTGTTCACATTGCTTCCAGAATTGCTTTTGTGCAGAAAACACTAACACTTGTTCAGAACGAAAGAAAGCACAGAGCCCCAGATTTTATGTTGTCCTGGAGAGCTTGCAGAGCACTGGGGAAAGGCAGGCAGAGAATTCCCTGCTAGCACCTTCTCTGTGCCTGGGAAGCACAAGTGTTCACATTGCTTCGCAGAATCGCTTTTGTGCAGAAAACAGTAACACTTGTTCAGAACGAAAGAAAGCACAGAGCCCCAGATTTGCTGTTGTCCTGGAGAGCTTGCAGAGCACTGGGGAAAGGCAGGCAGAGAATTCCCTGCTAGCACCTTCTCTGTGCCTGGGAAGCAGAAGTGTTCACATTGCTTCGCAGAATCGCTTTTGTGCAGAAAACAGTAACACTTGTTCAGAACGAAAGAAAGCACAGAGCCCCAGATTTTATGTTGTCCTGGAGAGCTTGCAGAGCACTGGGGAAAGGCAGGCAGAGAATTCCCTGCTAGCACCTTCTCTGTGCCTGGGAAGCAGAAGTGTTCACATTGCTTCGCAGAATCGCTTTTGTGCAGAAAACAGTAACACTTGTTCAGAACGAAAGAAAGCACAGAGCCCCAGATTTTATGTTGTCCTGGAGAGCTTGCAGAGCACTGGGGAAAGGCAGGCAGAGAATTCCCTGCTAGCACCTTCTCTGTGCCTGGGAAGCACAAGTGTTCACATTGCTTCGCAGAATCGCTTTTGTGCAGAAAACAGTAACACTTGTTCAGAACGAAAGAAAGCACAGAGCCCCAGATTTTATGTTGTCCTGGAGAGCTTGCAGAGCACTGGGGAAAGGCAGGCAGAGAATTCCCTGCTAGCACCTTCTCTGTGCCTGGGAAACAGAAGTGTTCACATTGCTTCGCAGAATCGCTTTTGTGCAGAAAACAGTAACACTTGTTCAGAACGAAAGAAAGCACAGAGCCCCAGATTTTATGTTGTCCTGGAGAGCTTGCAGAGCACTGGGGAAAGGCAGGCAGAGAATTCCCTGCTAGCACCTTCTCTGTGCCTGGGAAGCACAAGTGTTCACATTGCTTCGCAGAATCGCTTTTGTGCAGAAAACAGTAACACTTGGTCAGAACGAAAGAAAGCACAGAGCCCCAGATTTTATGTTGTCCTGGAGAGCTTGCAGAGCACTGGGGAAAGGCAGGCAGAGAATTCCCTGCTAGCACCTTCTCTGTGCCTGGGAAGCAGAAGTGTTCACATTGCTTCGCAGAATCGCTTTTGTGCAGAAAACAGTAACACTTGTTCAGAACGAAAGAAAGCACAGAGCCCCAGATTTTATGTTGTCCTGGAGAGCTTGCAGAGCACTGCAGAAAGGCAGGCAGAGAATTCCCTGCTAGCACCTTCTCTGTGCCTGGGAAGCACAAGTGTTCACATTGCTTGGCAGAATCGCTTTTGTGCAGAAAACAGTAACACTTGTTCAGAACGAAAGAAAGCACAGAGCCCCAGATTTTATGTTGTCCTGGAGAGCTTGCAGAGCACTGGGGAAAGGCAGGCAGAGAATTCCCTGCTAGCACCTTCTCTGTGCCTGGGAAGCACAAGTGTTCACATTGCTTCCAGAATTGCTTTTGTGCAGAAAACAGTAACACTTGTTCAGAATGAAAGAAAGCACAGAACACCAGATTTGCTGTTGTCCTGGAGAGCTTGCAGAGCACTGGGGAAAGGCAGGCAGAGAATTCCCTGCTAGCACCTTCTCTGTGCCTGGGAAGCACAAGTGTTCACATTGCTTCGCAGAATCGCTTTTGTGCAGAAAACAGTAACACTTGTTCAGAACGAAAGAAAGCACAGAGCCCCAGATTTTATGTTGTCCTGGAGAGCTTGCAGAGCACTGGGGAAAGGCAGGCAGAGAATTCCCTGCTAGCACCATCTCTGTGCCTGTTCACATTGCTTCGCAGAATCGCTTTTGTGCAGAAAACAGTAACACTTGTTCAGAACGAAAGAAAGCACAGAGCCCCAGATTTTATGTTGTCCTGGAGAGCTTGCAGAGCACTGGGGAAAGGCAGGCAGAGAATTCCCTGCTAGCACCTTCTCTGTGCCTGGGAAGCACAAGTGTTCACATTGCTTCGCAGAATCGCTTTTGTGCAGAAAACAGTAACACTTGTTCAGAACGAAAGAAAGCACAGAGCCCCAGATTTTATGTTGTCCTGGAGAGCTTGCAGAGCACTGGGGAAAGGCAGGCAGAGAATTCCCTGCTAGCACCTTCTCTGTGCCTGGGAAGCACAAGTGTTCACATTGCTTCCAGAATTGCTTTTGTGCAGAAAACAGTAACACTTGTTCAGAACGAAAGAAAGCACAGAGCCCCAGATTTTATGTTGTCCTGGAGAGCTTGCAGAGCACTGGGGAAAGGCAGGCAGAGAATTCCCTGCTAGCACCTTCTCTGTGCCTGGGAAGCAGAAGTGTTCACATTGCTTCGCAGAATCGCTTTTGTGCAGAAAACAGTAACACTTGTTCAGAACGAAAGAAAGCACAGAGCCCCAGATTTTATGTTGTCCTGGAGAGCTTGCAGAGCACTGGGGAAAGGCAGGCAGAGAATTCCCTGCTAGCACCTTCTCTGTGCCTGGGAAGCAGAAGTGTTCACATTGCTTCGCAGAATCGCTTTTGTGCAGAAAACAGTAACACTTGGTCAGAACGAAAGAAAGCACAGAGCCCCAGATTTTATGTTGTCCTGGAGAGCTTGCAGAGCACTGGGGAAAGGCAGGCAGAGAATTCCCTGCTAGCACCTTCTCTGTGCCTGGGAAGCAGAAGTGTTCACATTGCTTCGCAGAATCGCTTTTGTGCAGAAAACAGTAACACTTGTTCAGAACGAAAGAAAGCACAGAGCCCCAGATTTGCTGTTGTCCTGGAGAGCTTGCAGAGCACTGGGGAAAGGCAGGCAGAGAATTCCCTGCTAGCACCTTCTCTGTGCCTGGGAAGCACAAGTGTTCACATTGCTTCGCAGAATCGCTTTTGTGCAGAAAACAGTAACACTTGTTCAGAACGAAAGAAAGCACAGAGCCCCAGATTTTATGTTGTCCTGGAGAGCTTGCAGAGCACTGGGGAAAGGCAGGCAGAGAATTCCCTGCTAGCACCTTCTCTGTGCCTGGGAAACAGAATTGTTCACATTGCTTCGCAGAATCGCTTTTGTGCAGAAAACAGTAACACTTGTTCAGAACGAAAGAAAGCACAGAGCCCCAGATTTTATGTTGTCCTGGAGAGCTTGCAGAGCACTGGGGAAAGGCAGGCAGAGAATTCCCTGCTAGCACCTTCTCTGTGCCTGGGAAGCACAAGTGTTCACATTGCTTCGCAGAATCGCTTTTGTGCAGAAAACAGTAACACTTGTTCAGAACGAAAGAAAGCACAGAGCCCCAGATTTTATGTTGTCCTGGAGAGCTTGCAGAGCACTGGGGAAAGGCAGGCAGAGAATTCCCTGCTAGCACCTTCTCTGTGCCTGGGAAGCACAAGTGTTCACATTGCTTCGCAGAATCGCTTTTGTGCAGAAAACAGTAACACTTGTTCAGAACGAAAGAAAGCACAGAGCCCCAGATTTTATGTTGTCCTGGAGAGCTTGCAGAGCACTGGGGAAAGGCAGGCAGAGAATTCCCTGCTAGCACCTTCTCTGTGCCTGGGAAGCACAAGTGTTCACATTGCTTCGCAGAATCGCTTTTGTGCAGAAAACAGTAACACTTGTTCAGAACGAAAGAAAGCACAGAGCCCCAGATTTTATGTTGTCCTGGAGAGCTTGCAGAGCACTGGGGAAAGGCAGGCAGAGAATTCCCTGCTAGCACCTTCTCTGTGCCTGGGAAGCACAAGTGTTCACATTGCTTCGCAGAATCGCTTTTGTGCAGAAAACAGTAAGACTTGGTCAGGAAGAAAGAAAGCACAGAGCCCCAGATTTTATGTTGTCCTGGAGAGCTTGCAGAGCACTGGGGAAAGGCAGGCAGAGAATTCCCTGCTAGCACCTTCTCTGTGCCTAGGAAGCACAAGTGTTCACATTGCTTGGCAGAATCGCTTTTGTGCAGAAAACAGTAACACTTGTTCAGAACGAAAGAAAGCACAGAGCCCCAGATTTGCTGTTGTCCTGGAGAGCTTGCAGAGCACTGGGGAAAGGCAGGCAGAGAATTCCCTGCTAGCACCTTCTCTGTGCCTGGGAAGCAGAAGTGTTCACATTGCTTCCAGAATTGCTTTTGTGCAGAAAACACTAACACTTGTTCAGAACGAAAGAAAGCACAGAGCCCCAGATTTTATGTTGTCCTGGAGAGCTTGCAGAGCACTGGGGAAAGGCAGGCAGAGACTTCCCTGCTAGCACCTTCTCTGTGCCTGGGAAGCACAAGTGTTCACATTGCTTCGCAGAATCGCTTTTGTGCAGAAAACAGTAACACTTGTTCAGAACGAAAGAAAGCACAGAGCCCCAGATTTTATGTTGTCCTGGAGAGCTTGCAGAGCACTGGGGAAAGGCAGGCAGAGAATTCCCTGCTAGCACCTTCTCTGTGCCTGGGAAGCAGAAGTGTTCACATTGCTTGGCAGAATCGCTTTTGTGCAGAAAACAGTAACACTTGTTCAGAACGAAAGAAAGCACAGAGCCCCAGATTTTATGTTGTCCTGGAGAGCTTGCAGAGCACTGGGGAAAGGCAGGCAGAGAATTCCCTGCTAGCACCTTCTCTGTGCCTGTTCACATTGCTTCGCAGAATCGCTTTTGTGCAGAAAACAGTAACACTTGTTCAGAACGAAAGAAAGCACAGAGCCCCAGATTTTATGTTGTCCTGGAGAGCTTGCAGAGCACTGGGGAAAGGCAGGCAGAGAATTCCCTGCTAGCACCTTCTCTGTGCCTGGGAAGCAGAAGTGTTCACATTGCTTCGCAGAATCGCTTTTGTGCAGAAAACAGTAACACTTGTTCAGAACGAAAGAAAGCACAGAGCCCCAGATTTGCTGTTGTCCTGGAGAGCTTGCAGAGCACTGGGGAAAGGCAGGCAGAGAATTCCCTGCTAGCACCTTCTCTGTGCCTGGGAAGCACAAGTGTTCACATTGCTTCGCAGAATCGCTTTTGTGCAGAAAACAGTAACACTTGGTCAGGAAGAAAGAAAGCACAGAGCCCCAGATTTGCTGTTGTCCTGGAGAGCTTGCAGAGCACTGGGGAAAGGCAGGCAGAGAATTCCCTGCTAGCACCTTCTCTGTGCCTGGGAAGCAGAAGTGTTCACATTGCTTCGCAGAATCGCTTTTGTGCAGAAAACACTAACACTTGTTCAGAAGGAAAGAAAGCACAGAGCCCCAGATTTTATGTTGTCCTGGAGAGCTTGCAGAGCACTGGGGAAAGGCAGGCAGAGAATTCCCTGCTAGCACCTTCTCTGTGCCTGTTCACATTGCTTGGCAGAATCGCTTTTGTGCAGAAAACAGTAACACTTGTTCAGAACGAAAGAAAGCACAGAGCCCCAGATTTTATGTTGTCCTGGAGAGCTTGCAGAGCACTGGGGAAAGGCAGGCAGAGAATTCCCTGCTAGCACCTTCTCTGTGCCTGTTCACATTGCTTCGCAGAATCGCTTTTGTGCAGAACACACTAACACTTGTTCAGAACGAAAGAAAGCACAGAGCCCCAGATTTTATGTTGTCCTGGAGAGCTTGCAGAGCACTGGGGAAAGGCAGGCAGAGAATTCCCTGCTAGCACCTTCTCTGTGCCTGTTCACATTGCTTGGCAGAATCGCTTTTGTGCAGAAAACAGTAACAGTTGTTCAGAACGAAAGAAAGCACAGAGCCCCAGATTTTATGTGTCCTGGAGAGCTTGCAGAGCACTGGGGAAAGGCAGGCAGAGAATTCCCTGCTAGCACCTTCTCTGTGCCTGGGAAGCACAAGTGTTCACATTGCTTCGCAGAATCGCTTTTGTGCAGAAAACAGTAACACTTGTTCAGAACGAAAGAAAGCACAGAGCCCCAGATTTTATGTTGTCCTGGAGAGCTTGCAGAGCACTGGGGAAAGGCAGGCAGAGAATTCCCTGCTAGCACCTTCTCTGTGCCTGGGAAGCAGAAGTGTTCACATTGCTTCGCAGAATCGCTTTTGTGCAGAAAACACTAACACTTGTTCAGAAGGAAAGAAAGCACAGAGCCCCAGATTTTATGTTGTCCTGGAGAGCTTGCAGAGCACTGGGGAAAGGCAGGCAGAGAATTCCCTGCTAGCACCTTCTCTGTGCCTGGGAAGCAGAAGTGTTCACATTGCTTCGCAGAATCGCTTTTGTGCAGAAAACAGTAACACTTGTTCAGAACGAAAGAAAGCACAGAGCCCCAGATTTTATGTTGTCCTGGAGAGCTTGCAGAGCACTGGGGAAAGGCAGGCAGAGAATTCCCTGCTAGCACCTTCTCTGTGCCTGGGAAGCAGAAGTGTTCACATTGCTTCGCAGAATCGCTTTTGTGCAGAAAACAGTAACACTTGTTCAGAAGGAAAGAAAGCACAGAGCCCCAGATTTTATGTTGTCCTGGAGAGCTTGCAGAGCACTGGGGAAAGGCAGGCAGAGAATTCCCTGCTAGCACCTTCTCTGTGCCTGGGAAGCAGAAGTGTTCACATTGCTTCGCAGAATCGCTTTTGTGCAGAAAACAGTAACACTTGTTCAGCACGAAAGAAAGCACAGAGCCCCAGATTTTATGTTGTCCTGGAGAGCTTGCAGAGCACTGGGGAAAGGCAGGCAGAGAATTCCCTGCTAGCACCTTCTCTGTGCCTGGGAAGCAGAAGTGTTCACATTGCTTCGCAGAATCGCTTTTGTGCAGAAAACACTAACACTTGTTCAGAACGAAAGAAAGCACAGAGCCCCAGATTTTATGTTGTCCTGGAGAGCTTGCAGAGCACTGGGGAAAGGCAGGCAGAGAATTCCCTGCTAGCACCTTCTCTGTGCCTGTTCACATTGCTTGGCAGAATCGCTTTTGTGCAGAAAACACTAACACTTGTTCAGAACGAAAGAAAGCACAGAGCCCCAGATTTTATGTTGTCCTGGAGAGCTTGCAGAGCACTGGGGAAAGGCAGGCAGAGAATTCCCTGCTAGCACCTTCTCTGTGCCTGGGAAGCACAAGTGTTCACATTGCTTCGCAGAATCGCTTTTGTGCAGAAAACACTAACACTTGTTCAGAACGAAAGAAAGCACAGAGCCCCAGATTTTATGTTGTCCTGGAGAGCTTGCTGAGCACTGGGGAAAGGCAGGCAGAGAATTCCCTGCTAGCACCTTCTCTGTGCCTGGGAAGCAGAAGTGTTCACATTGCTTGGCAGAATCGCTTTTGTGCAGAAAACACTAACACTTGTACAGAACGAAAGAAAGCACAGAGCCCCAGATTTTATGTTGTCCTGGAGAGCTTGCTGAGCACTGGGGAAAGGCAGGCAGAGAATTCCCTGCTAGCACCTTCTCTGTGCCTGTTCACATTGCTTCGCAGAATCGCTTTTGTGCAGAAAACAGTAACACTTGTTCAGAACGAAAGAAAGCACAGAGCCCCAGATTTTATGTGTCCTGGAGAGCTTGGAGAGCACTGGGGAAAGGCAGGCAGAGAATTCCCTGCTAGCACCTTCTCTGTGCCTGTTCACATTGCTTGGCAGAATCGCTTTTGTGCAGAAAACAGTAACACTTGTTCAGAACGAAAGAAAGCACAGAGCCCCAGATTTTATGTTGTCCTGGAGAGCTTGCAGAGCACTGGGGAAAGGCAGGCAGAGAATTCCCTGCTAGCACCTTCTCTGTGCCTGTTCACATTGCTTCGCAGAATCGCTTTTGTGCAGAAAACAGTAACACTTGTTCAGAACGAAAGAAAGCACAGAGCCCCAGATTTTATGTTGTCCTGGAGAGCTTGCTGAGCACTGGGGAAAGGCAGGCAGAGAATTCCCTGCTAGCACCTTCTCTGTGCCTGTTCACATTGCTTCGCAGAATCGCTTTTGTGCAGAAAACAGTAACACTTGTTCAGAACGAAAGAAAGCACAGAGCCCCAGATTTTATGTGTCCTGGAGAGCTTGCAGAGCACTGCGGAAAGGCAGGCAGAGAATTCCCTGCTAGCACCTTCTCTGTGCCTGGGAAGCAGAAGTGTTCACATTGCTTGGCAGAATCGCTTTTGTGCAGAAAACACTAACACTTGTTCAGAACGAAAGAAAGCACAGAGCCCCAGATTTTATGTTGTCCTGGAGAGCTTGCAGAGCACTGGGGAAAGGCAGGCAGACAATTCCCTGCTAGCACCTTCTCTGTGCCTGGGAAGCAGAAGTGTTCACATTGCTTCGCAGAATCGCTTTTGTGCAGAAAACAGTAACACTTGTTCAGAACGAAAGAAAGCACAGAGCCCCAGATTTTATGTTGTCCTGGAGAGCTTGCAGAGCACTGGGGAAAGGCAGGCAGAGAATTCCCTGCTAGCACCTTCTCTGTGCCTGGGAAGCAGAAGTGTTCACATTGCTTCGCAGAATCGCTTTTGTGCAGAAAACAGTAACACTTGTTCAGAACGAAAGAAAGCACAGAGCCCCAGATTTTATGTTGTCCTGGAGAGCTTGCTGAGCACTGGGGAAAGGCAGGCAGAGAATTCCCTGCTAGCACCTTCTCTGTGCCTGTTCACATTGCTTCGCAGAATCGCTTTTGTGCAGAAAACAGTAACAGTTGTTCAGAACGAAAGAAAGCACAGAGCCCCAGATTTTATGTTGTCCTGGAGAGCTTGCAGAGCACTGGGGAAAGGCAGGCAGAGAATTCCCTGCTAGCACCTTCTCTGTGCCTGGGAAGCAGAAGTGTTCACATTGCTTCGCAGAATCGCTTTTGTGCAGAAAACAGTAACACTTGTTCAGAAGGAAAGAAAGCACAGAGCCCCAGATTTTATGTTGTCCTGGAGAGCTTGCAGAGCACTGGGGAAAGGCAGGCAGAGAATTCCCTGCTAGCACCTTCTCTGTGCCTGGGAAGCAGAAGTGTTCACATTGCTTCGCAGAATCGCTTTTGTGCAGAAAACACTAACACTTGTTCAGAAGGAAAGAAAGCACAGAGCCCCAGATTTTATGTTGTCCTGGAGAGCTTGCAGAGCACTGGGGAAAGGCAGGCAGAGAATTCCCTGCTAGCACCTTCTCTGTGCCTGGGAAGCAGAAGTGTTCACATTGCTTCGCAGAATCGCTTTTGTGCAGAAAACAGTAACACTTGTTCAGAACGAAAGAAAGCACAGAGCCCCAGATTTTATGTTGTCCTGGAGAGCTTGCAGAGCACTGGGGAAAGGCAGGCAGAGAATTCCCTGCTAGCACCTTCTCTGTGCCTGTTCACATTGCTTCACAGAATCACTTTTGTGCAGAAAACAGTAACACTTGTTCAGAAGGAAAGAAAGCACAGAGCCCCAGATTTTATGTTGTCCTGGAGAGCTTGCAGAGCACTGGGGAAAGGCAGGCAGAGAATTCCCTGCTAGCACCTTCTCTGTGCCTGGGAAGCAGAAGTGTTCACATTGCTTGGCAGAATCGCTTTTGTGCAGAAAACAGTAACACTTGTTCAGAAGGAAAGAAAGCACAGAGCCCCAGATTTTATGTTGTCCTGGAGAGCTTGCAGAGCACTGGGGAAAGGCAGGCAGAGAATTCCCTGCTAGCACCTTCTCTGTGCCTGGGAAGCAGAAGTGTTCACATTGCTTGGCAGAATCGCTTTTGTGCAGAAAACACTAACACTTGTTCAGAACGAAAGAAAGCACAGAGCCCCAGATTTTATGTTGTCCTGGAGAGCTTGCAGAGCACTGGGGAAAGGCAGGCAGAGAATTCCCTGCTAGCACCTTCTCTGTGCCTGGGAAGCAGAAGTGTTCACATTGCTTCGCAGAATCGCTTTTGTGCAGAAAACACTAACACTTGTTCAGAAGGAAAGAAAGCACAGAGCCCCAGATTTTATGTTGTCCTGGAGAGCTTGCAGAGCACTGGGGAAAGGCAGGCAGAGAATTCCCTGCTAGCACCTTCTCTGTGCCTGGGAAGCAGAAGTGTTCACATTGCTTCGCAGAATCGCTTTTGTGCAGAAAACACTAACACTTGTTCAGAAGGAAAGAAAGCACAGAGCCCCAGATTTTATGTTGTCCTGGAGAGCTTGCAGAGCACTGGGGAAAGGCAGGCAGAGAATTCCCTGCTAGCACCTTCTCTGTGCCTGGGAAGCAGAAGTGTTCAGATTGCTTCGCAGAATCGCTTTTGTGCAGAAAACAGTAACACTTGTTCAGAACGAAAGAAAGCACAGAGCCCCAGATTTTATGTTGTCCTGGAGAGCTTGCAGAGCACTGGGGAAAGGCAGGCAGAGAATTCCCTGCTAGCACCTTCTCTGTGCCTGGGAAGCAGAAGTGTTCACATTGCTTCGCAGAATCGCTTTTGTGCAGAAAACACTAACACTTTTTCAGAACGAAAGAAAGCACAGAGCCCCAGATTTTATGTTGTCCTGGAGAGCTTGCTGAGCACTGGGGAAAGGCAGGCAGAGAATTCCCTGCTAGCACCTTCTCTGTGCCTGTTCACATTGCTTGGCAGAATCGCTTTTGTGCAGAAAACACTAACACTTGTTCAGAACGAAAGAAAGCACAGAGCCCCAGATTTTATGTTGTCCTGGAGAGCTTGCAGAGCACTGGGGAAAGGCAGGCAGAGAATTCCCTGCTAGCACCTTCTCTGTGCCTGGGAAGCACAAGTGTTCACATTGCTTCGCAGAATCGCTTTTGTGCAGAAAACACTAACACTTGTTCAGAAGGAAAGAAAGCACAGAGCCCCAGATTTTATGTTGTCCTGGAGAGCTTGCTGAGCACTGGGGAAAGGCAGGCAGAGAATTCCCTGCTAGCACCTTCTCTGTGCCTGGGAAGCAGAAGTGTTCACATTGCTTCGCAGAATCGCTTTTGTGCAGAAAACACTAACACTTTTTCAGAACGAAAGAAAGCACAGAGCCCCAGATTTTATGTTGTCCTGGAGAGCTTGCTGAGCACTGGGGAAAGGCAGGCAGAGAATTCCCTGCTAGCACCTTCTCTGTGCCTGTTCACATTGCTTCGCAGAATCGCTTTTGTGCAGAAAACAGTAACACTTGTTCAGAACGAAAGAAAGCACAGAGCCCCAGATTTTATGTGTCCTGGAGAGCTTGGAGAGCACTGGGGAAAGGCAGGCAGAGAATTCCCTGCTAGCACCTTCTCTGTGCCTGTTCACATTGCTTGGCAGAATCGCTTTTGTGCAGAAAACACTAACACTTGTTCAGAACGAAAGAAAGCACAGAGCCCCAGATTTTATGTTGTCCTGGAGAGCTTGCAGAGCACTGGGGAAAGGCAGGCAGAGAATTCCCTGCTAGCACCTTCTCTGTGCCTGTTCACATTGCTTCGCAGAATCGCTTTTGTGCAGAAAACAGTAACACTTGTTCAGAACGAAAGAAAGCACAGAGCCCCAGATTTTATGTGTCCTGGAGAGCTTGCAGAGCACTGCGGAAAGGCAGGCAGAGAATTCCCTGCTAGCACCTTCTCTGTGCCTGGGAAGCAGAAGTGTTCACATTGTTTTGCAGAATCGCTTTTGTGCAGAAAACACTAACACTTGTTCAGAACGAAAGAAAGCACAGAGCCCCAGATTCTATGTTGTCCTGGAGAGCTTGCAGAGCACTGGGGAAAGGCAGGCAGAGAATTCCCTGCTAGCACCTTCTCTGTGCCTGGGAAGCAGAAGTGTTCACATTGCTTCGCAGAATCGCTTTTGTGCAGAAAACACTAACACTTGTTCAGAACGAAAGAAAGCACAGAGCCCCAGATTTTATGTTGTCCTGGAGAGCTTGCAGAGCACTGGGGAAAGGCAGGCAGAGAATTCCCTGCTAGCACCTTCTCTGTGCCTGTTCACATTGCTTCGCAGAATCGCTTTTGTGCAGAAAACAGTAACACTTGTTCAGAACGAAAGAAAGCACAGAGCCCCAGATTTTATGTTGTCCTGGAGAGCTTGCAGAGCACTGGGGAAAGGCAGGCAGAGAATTCCCTGCTAGCACCTTCTCTGTGCCTGTTCACATTGCTTGGCAGAATCGCTTTTGTGCAGAAAACACTAACACTTGTTCAGAACGAAAGAAAGCACAGAGCCCCAGATTTTATGTTGTCCTGGAGAGCTTGCAGAGCACTGGGGAAAGGCAGGCAGAGAATTCCCTGCTAGCACCTTCTCTGTGCCTGGGAAGCAGAAGTGTTCACATTGCTTCGCAGAATCGCTTTTGTGCAGAAAACACTAACACTTGTTCAGAAGGAAAGAAAGCACAGAGCCCCAGATTTTATGTTGTCCTGGAGAGCTTGCTGAGCACTGGGGAAAGGCAGGCAGAGAATTCCCTGCTAGCACCTTCTCTGTGCCTGGGAAGCAGAAGTGTTCACATTGCTTGGCAGAATCGCTTTTGTGCAGAAAACACTAACACTTGTACAGAACGAAAGAAAGCACAGAGCCCCAGATTTTATGTTGTCCTGGAGAGCTTGCTGAGCACTGGGGAAAGGCAGGCAGAGAATTCCCTGCTAGCACCTTCTCTGTGCCTGTTCACATTGCTTCGCAGAATCGCTTTTGTGCAGAAAACAGTAACACTTGTTCAGAACGAAAGAAAGCACAGAGCCCCAGATTTTATGTGTCCTGGAGAGCTTGGAGAGCACTGGGGAAAGGCAGGCAGAGAATTCCCTGCTAGCACCTTCTCTGTGCCTGTTCACATTGCTTGGCAGAATCGCTTTTGTGCAGAAAACAGTAACACTTGTTCAGAACGAAAGAAAGCACAGAGCCCCAGATTTTATGTTGTCCTGGAGAGCTTGCAGAGCACTGGGGAAAGGCAGGCAGAGAATTCCCTGCTAGCACCTTCTCTGTGCCTGTTCACATTGCTTCGCAGAATCGCTTTTGTGCAGAAAACAGTAACACTTGTTCAGAACGAAAGAAAGCACAGAGCCCCAGATTTTATGTTGTCCTGGAGAGCTTGCTGAGCACTGGGGAAAGGCAGGCAGAGAATTCCCTGCTAGCACCTTCTCTGTGCCTGTTCACATTGCTTCGCAGAATCGCTTTTGTGCAGAAAACAGTAACACTTGTTCAGAACGAAAGAAAGCACAGAGCCCCAGATTTTATGTGTCCTGGAGAGCTTGCAGAGCACTGCGGAAAGGCAGGCAGAGAATTCCCTGCTAGCACCTTCTCTGTGCCTGGGAAGCAGAAGTGTTCACATTTTTTTGCAGAATCGCTTTTGTGCAGAAAACACTAACACTTGTTCAGAACGAAAGAAAGCACAGAGCCCCAGATTCTATGTTGTCCTGGAGAGCTTGCAGAGCACTGGGGAAAGGCAGGCAGAGAATTCCCTGCTAGCACCTTCTCTGTGCCTGGGAAGCAGAAGTGTTCACATTGCTTGGCAGAATCGCTTTTGTGCAGAAAACACTAACACTTGTTCAGAACGAAAGAAAGCACAGAGCCCCAGATTTTATGTTGTCCTGGAGAGCTTGCAGAGCACTGGGGAAAGGCAGGCAGAGAATTCCCTGCTAGCACCTTCTCTGTGCCTGTTCACATTGCTTCGCAGAATCGCTTTTGTGCAGAAAACACTAACACTTGTTCAGAACGAAAGAAAGCACAGAGCCCCAGATTTTATGTTGTCCTGGAGAGCTTGCAGTGCACTGGGGAAAGGCAGGCAGACAATTCCCTGCTAGCACCTTCTCTGTGCCTGGGAAGCAGAAGTGTTCACATTGCTTCGCAGAATCGCTTTTGTGCAGAAAACAGTAACACTTGTTCAGAACGAAAGAAAGCACAGAGCCCCAGATTTTATGTTGTCCTGGAGAGCTTGCAGAGCACTGGGGAAAGGCAGGCAGAGAATTCCCTGCTAGCACCTTCTCTGTGCCTGGGAAGCAGAAGTGTTCACATTGCTTCGCAGAATCGCTTTTGTGCAGAAAACAGTAACACTTGTTCAGAACGAAAGAAAGCACAGAGACCCAGATTTTATGTTGTCCTGGAGAGCTTGCAGAGCACTGGGGAAAGGCAGGCAGAGAATTCCCTGCTAGCACCTTCTCTGTGCCTGGGAAGCAGAAGTGTTCACATTGCTTCGCAGAATCGCTTTTGTGCAGAAAACACTAACACTTGTTCAGAACGAAAGAAAGCACAGAGCCCCAGATTTTATGTTGTCCTGGAGAGCTTGCAGAGCACTGGGGAAAGGCAGGCAGAGAATTCCCTGCTAGCACCTTCTCTGTGCCTGGGAAGCACAAGTGTTCACATTGCTTGGCAGAATCGCTTTTGTGCAGAAAACAGTAACACTTGTTCAGAAGGAAAGAAAGCACAGAGCCCCAGATTTTATGTTGTCCTGGAGAGCTTGCAGAGCACTGGGGAAAGGCAGGCAGAGAATTCCCTGCTAGCACCTTCTCTGTGCCTGGGAAGCAGAAGTGTTCACATTGCTTGGCAGAATCGCTTTTGTGCAGAAAACACTAACACTTGTTCAGAACGAAAGAAAGCACAGAGCCCCAGATTTTATGTTGTCCTGGAGAGCTTGCAGAGCACTGGGGAAAGGCAGGCAGAGAATTCCCTGCTAGCACCTTCTCTGTGCCTGTTCACATTGCTTCACAGAATCACTTTTGTGCAGAAAACAGTAACACTTGTTCAGAAGGAAAGAAAGCACAGAGCCCCAGATTTTATGTTGTCCTGGAGAGCTTGCAGAGCACTGGGGAAAGGCAGGCAGAGAATTCCCTGCTAGCACCTTCTCTGTGCCTGGGAAGCAGAAGTGTTCACATTGCTTGGCAGAATCGCTTTTGTGCAGAAAACACTAACACTTGTTCAGAACGAAAGAAAGCACAGAGCCCCAGATTTTATGTTGTCCTGGAGAGCTTGCAGAGCACTGGGGAAAGGCAGGCAGAGAATTCCCTGCTAGCACCTTCTCTGTGCCTGGGAAGCAGAAGTGTTCACATTGCTTCGCAGAATCGCTTTTGTGCAGAAAACACTAACACTTGTTCAGAAGGAAAGAAAGCACAGAGCCCCAGATTTTATGTTGTCCTGGAGAGCTTGCAGAGCACTGGGGAAAGGCAGGCAGAGAATTCCCTGCTAGCACCTTCTCTGTGCCTGGGAAGCAGAAGTGTTCACATTGCTTCGCAGAATCGCTTTTGTGCAGAAAACAGTAACACTTGTTCAGAAGGAAAGAAAGCACAGAGCCCCAGATTTTATGTTGTCCTGGAGAGCTTGCAGAGCACTGGGGAAAGGCAGGCAGAGAATTCCCTGCTAGCACCTTCTCTGTGCCTGGGAAGCAGAAGTGTTCACATTGCTTCGCAGAATCGCTTTTGTGCAGAAAACACTAACACTTGTTCAGAAGGAAAGAAAGCACAGAGCCCCAGATTTTATGTTGTCCTGGAGAGCTTGCTGAGCACTGGGGAAAGGCAGGCAGAGAATTCCCTGCTAGCACCTTCTCTGTGCCTGGGAAGCAGAAGTGTTCACATTGCTTCGCAGAATCGCTTTTGTGCAGAAAACACTAACACTTTTTCAGAACGAAAGAAAGCACAGAGCCCCAGATTTTATGTTGTCCTGGAGAGCTTGCTGAGCACTGGGGAAAGGCAGGCAGAGAATTCCCTGCTAGCACCTTCTCTGTGCCTGTTCACATTGCTTCGCAGAATCGCTTTTGTGCAGAAAACAGTAACACTTGTTCAGAACGAAAGAAAGCACAGAGCCCCAGATTTTATGTGTCCTGGAGAGCTTGGAGAGCACTGGGGAAAGGCAGGCAGAGAATTCCCTGCTAGCACCTTCTCTGTGCCTGTTCACATTGCTTGGCAGAATCGCTTTTGTGCAGAAAACACTAACACTTGTTCAGAACGAAAGAAAGCACAGAGCCCCAGATTTTATGTTGTCCTGGAGAGCTTGCAGAGCACTGGGGAAAGGCAGGCAGAGAATTCCCTGCTAGCACCTTCTCTGTGCCTGTTCACATTGCTTCGCAGAATCGCTTTTGTGCAGAAAACAGTAACACTTGTTCAGAACGAAAGAAAGCACAGAGCCCCAGATTTTATGTGTCCTGGAGAGCTTGCAGAGCACTGCGGAAAGGCAGGCAGAGAATTCCCTGCTAGCACCTTCTCTGTGCCTGGGAAGCAGAAGTGTTCACATTGTTTTGCAGAATCGCTTTTGTGCAGAAAACACTAACACTTGTTCAGAACGAAAGAAAGCACAGAGCCCCAGATTCTATGTTGTCCTGGAGAGCTTGCAGAGCACTGGGGAAAGGCAGGCAGAGAATTCCCTGCTAGCACCTTCTCTGTGCCTGGGAAGCAGAAGTGTTCACATTGCTTCGCAGAATCGCTTTTGTGCAGAAAACACTAACACTTGTTCAGAACGAAAGAAAGCACAGAGCCCCAGATTTTATGTTGTCCTGGAGAGCTTGCAGAGCACTGGGGAAAGGCAGGCAGAGAATTCCCTGCTAGCACCTTCTCTGTGCCTGTTCACATTGCTTCGCAGAATCGCTTTTGTGCAGAAAACAGTAACACTTGTTCAGAACGAAAGAAAGCACAGAGCCCCAGATTTTATGTTGTCCTGGAGAGCTTGCAGAGCACTGGGGAAAGGCAGGCAGAGAATTCCCTGCTAGCACCTTCTCTGTGCCTGGGAAGCAGAAGTGTTCACATTGCTTGGCAGAATCGCTTTTGTGCAGAAAACACTAACACTTGTTCAGAACGAAAGAAAGCACAGAGCCCCAGATTTTATGTTGTCCTGGAGAGCTTGCAGAGCACTGGGGAAAGGCAGGCAGAGAATTCCCTGCTAGCACCTTCTCTGTGCCTGTTCACATTGCTTCACAGAATCACTTTTGTGCAGAAAACAGTAACACTTGTTCAGAAGGAAAGAAAGCACAGAGCCCCAGATTTTATGTTGTCCTGGAGAGCTTGCAGAGCACTGGGGAAAGGCAGGCAGACAATTCCCTGCTAGCACCTTCTCTGTGCCTGGGAAGCAGAAGTGTTCACATTGCTTGGCAGAATCGCTTTTGTGCAGAAAACACTAACACTTGTTCAGAACGAAAGAAAGCACAGAGCCCCAGATTTTATGTTGTCCTGGAGAGCTTGCAGAGCACTGGGGAAAGGCAGGCAGAGAATTCCCTGCTAGCACCTTCTCTGTGCCTGGGAAGCAGAAGTGTTCACATTGCTTCGCAGAATCGCTTTTGTGCAGAAAACACTAACACTTGTTCAGAAGGAAAGAAAGCACAGAGCCCCAGATTTTATGTTGTCCTGGAGAGCTTGCTGAGCACTGGGGAAAGGCAGGCAGAGAATTCCCTGCTAGCACCTTCTCTGTGCCTGGGAAGCAGAAGTGTTCACATTGCTTGGCAGAATCGCTTTTGTGCAGAAAACACTAACACTTGTACAGAACGAAAGAAAGCACAGAGCCCCAGATTTTATGTTGTCCTGGAGAGCTTGCTGAGCACTGGGGAAAGGCAGGCAGAGAATTCCCTGCTAGCACCTTCTCTGTGCCTGTTCACATTGCTTCGCAGAATCGCTTTTGTGCAGAAAACAGTAACACTTGTTCAGAACGAAAGAAAGCACAGAGCCCCAGATTTTATGTGTCCTGGAGAGCTTGGAGAGCACTGGGGAAAGGCAGGCAGAGAATTCCCTGCTAGCACCTTCTCTGTGCCTGTTCACATTGCTTGGCAGAATCGCTTTTGTGCAGAAAACAGTAACACTTGTTCAGAACGAAAGAAAGCACAGAGCCCCAGATTTTATGTTGTCCTGGAGAGCTTGCAGAGCACTGGGGAAAGGCAGGCAGAGAATTCCCTGCTAGCACCTTCTCTGTGCCTGTTCACATTGCTTCGCAGAATCGCTTTTGTGCAGAAAACAGTAACACTTGTTCAGAACGAAAGAAAGCACAGAGCCCCAGATTTTATGTTGTCCTGGAGAGCTTGCTGAGCACTGGGGAAAGGCAGGCAGAGAATTCCCTGCTAGCACCTTCTCTGTGCCTGTTCACATTGCTTCGCAGAATCGCTTTTGTGCAGAAAACAGTAACACTTGTTCAGAACGAAAGAAAGCACAGAGCCCCAGATTTTATGTGTCCTGGAGAGCTTGCAGAGCACTGCGGAAAGGCAGGCAGAGAATTCCCTGCTAGCACCTTCTCTGTGCCTGGGAAGCAGAAGTGTTCACATTTTTTTGCAGAATCGCTTTTGTGCAGAAAACACTAACACTTGTTCAGAACGAAAGAAAGCACAGAGCCCCAGATTCTATGTTGTCCTGGAGAGCTTGCAGAGCACTGGGGAAAGGCAGGCAGAGAATTCCCTGCTAGCACCTTCTCTGTGCCTGGGAAGCAGAAGTGTTCACATTGCTTGGCAGAATCGCTTTTGTGCAGAAAACACTAACACTTGTTCAGAACGAAAGAAAGCACAGAGCCCCAGATTTTATGTTGTCCTGGAGAGCTTGCAGAGCACTGGGGAAAGGCAGGCAGAGAATTCCCTGCTAGCACCTTCTCTGTGCCTGTTCAC
Organism: Strix uralensis; assembly: GCF_047716275.1. Classification (NCBI taxonomy): domain Eukaryota; kingdom Metazoa; phylum Chordata; class Aves; order Strigiformes; family Strigidae; genus Strix; species Strix uralensis. Next base: position 207,420 of record NW_027436808.1, read on the forward strand.
ATTGCTTCGCAGAATCGCTTTTGTGCAGAAAACACTAACACTTGTTCAGAACGAAAGAAAGCACAGAGCCCCAGATTTTATGTTGTCCTGGAGAGCTTGCAGTGCACTGGGGAAAGGCAGGCAGACAATTCCCTGCTAGCACCTTCTCTGTGCCTGGGAAGCAGAAGTGTTCACATTGCTTCGCAGAATCGCTTTTGTGCAGAAAACAGTAACACTTGTTCAGAACGAAAGAAAGCACAGAGCCCCAGATTTTATGTTGTCCTGGAGAGCTTGCAGAGCACTGGGGAAAGGCAGGCAGAGAATTCCCTGCTAGCACCTTCTCTGTGCCTGGGAAGCAGAAGTGTTCACATTGCTTCGCAGAATCGCTTTTGTGCAGAAAACAGTAACACTTGTTCAGAACGAAAGAAAGCACAGAGACCCAGATTTTATGTTGTCCTGGAGAGCTTGCAGAGCACTGGGGAAAGGCAGGCAGAGAATTCCCTGCTAGCACCTTCTCTGTGCCTGGGAAGCAGAAGTGTTCACATTGCTTCGCAGAATCGCTTTTGTGCAGAAAACAGTAACACTTGTTCAGAAGGAAAGAAAGCACAGAGCCCCAGATTTTATGTTGTCCTGGAGAGCTTGCAGAGCACTGGGGAAAGGCAGGCAGAGAATTCCCTGCTAGCACCTTCTCTGTGCCTGGGAAGCAGAAGTGTTCACATTGCTTCGCAGAATCGCTTTTGTGCAGAAAACACTAACACTTGTTCAGAAGGAAAGAAAGCACAGAGCCCCAGATTTTATGTTGTCCTGGAGAGCTTGCAGAGCACTGGGGAAAGGCAGGCAGAGAATTCCCTGCTAGCACCTTCTCTGTGCCTGGGAAGCAGAAGTGTTCACATTGCTTCGCAGAATCGCTTTTGTGCAGAAAACAGTAACACTTGTTCAGAACGAAAGAAAGCACAGAGCCCCAGATTTTATGTTGTCCTGGAGAGCTTGCAGAGCACTGGGGAAAGGCAGGCAGAGAATTCCCTGCTAGCACCTTCTCTGTGCCTGTTCACATTGCTTCACAGAATCACTTTTGTGCAGAAAACAGTAACACTTGTTCAGAAGGAAAGAAAGCACAGAGCCCCAGATTTTATGTTGTCCTGGAGAGCTTGCAGAGCACTGGGGAAAGGCAGGCAGAGAATTCCCTGCTAGCACCTTCTCTGTGCCTGGGAAGCAGAAGTGTTCACATTGCTTGGCAGAATCGCTTTTGTGCAGAAAACAGTAACACTTGTTCAGAAGGAAAGAAAGCACAGAGCCCCAGATTTTATGTTGTCCTGGAGAGCTTGCAGAGCACTGGGGAAAGGCAGGCAGAGAATTCCCTGCTAGCACCTTCTCTGTGCCTGGGAAGCAGAAGTGTTCACATTGCTTGGCAGAATCGCTTTTGTGCAGAAAACACTAACACTTGTTCAGAACGAAAGAAAGCACAGAGCCCCAGATTTTATGTTGTCCTGGAGAGCTTGCAGAGCACTGGGGAAAGGCAGGCAGAGAATTCCCTGCTAGCACCTTCTCTGTGCCTGTTCACATTGCTTCACAGAATCACTTTTGTGCAGAAAACAGTAACACTTGTTCAGAAGGAAAGAAAGCACAGAGCCCCAGATTTTATGTTGTCCTGGAGAGCTTGCAGAGCACTGGGGAAAGGCAGGCAGAGAATTCCCTGCTAGCACCTTCTCTGTGCCTGGGAAGCAGAAGTGTTCACATTGCTTGGCAGAATCGCTTTTGTGCAGAAAACACTAACACTTGTTCAGAACGAAAGAAAGCACAGAGCCCCAGATTTTATGTTGTCCTGGAGAGCTTGCAGAGCACTGGGGAAAGGCAGGCAGAGAATTCCCTGCTAGCACCTTCTCTGTGCCTGGGAAGCAGAAGTGTTCACATTGCTTCGCAGAATCGCTTTTGTGCAGAAAACACTAACACTTGTTCAGAAGGAAAGAAAGCACAGAGCCCCAGATTTTATGTTGTCCTGGAGAGCTTGCAGAGCACTGGGGAAAGGCAGGCAGAGAATTCCCTGCTAGCACCTTCTCTGTGCCTGGGAAGCAGAAGTGTTCACATTGCTTCGCAGAATCGCTTTTGTGCAGAAAACACTAACACTTGTTCAGAAGGAAAGAAAGCACAGAGCCCCAGATTTTATGTTGTCCTGGAGAGCTTGCAGAGCACTGGGGAAAGGCAGGCAGAGAATTCCCTGCTAGCACCTTCTCTGTGCCTGGGAAGCAGAAGTGTTCAGATTGCTTCGCAGAATCGCTTTTGTGCAGAAAACAGTAACACTTGTTCAGAACGAAAGAAAGCACAGAGCCCCAGATTTTATGTTGTCCTGGAGAGCTTGCAGAGCACTGGGGAAAGGCAGGCAGAGAATTCCCTGCTAGCACCTTCTCTGTGCCTGGGAAGCAGAAGTGTTCACATTGCTTCGCAGAATCGCTTTTGTGCAGAAAACACTAACACTTTTTCAGAACGAAAGAAAGCACAGAGCCCCAGATTTTATGTTGTCCTGGAGAGCTTGCTGAGCACTGGGGAAAGGCAGGCAGAGAATTCCCTGCTAGCACCTTCTCTGTGCCTGTTCACATTGCTTGGCAGAATCGCTTTTGTGCAGAAAACACTAACACTTGTTCAGAACGAAAGAAAGCACAGAGCCCCAGATTTTATGTTGTCCTGGAGAGCTTGCAGAGCACTGGGGAAAGGCAGGCAGAGAATTCCCTGCTAGCACCTTCTCTGTGCCTGGGAAGCACAAGTGTTCACATTGCTTCGCAGAATCGCTTTTGTGCAGAAAACACTAACACTTGTTCAGAAGGAAAGAAAGCACAGAGCCCCAGATTTTATGTTGTCCTGGAGAGCTTGCTGAGCACTGGGGAAAGGCAGGCAGAGAATTCCCTGCTAGCACCTTCTCTGTGCCTGGGAAGCAGAAGTGTTCACATTGCTTCGCAGAATCGCTTTTGTGCAGAAAACACTAACACTTTTTCAGAACGAAAGAAAGCACAGAGCCCCAGATTTTATGTTGTCCTGGAGAGCTTGCTGAGCACTGGGGAAAGGCAGGCAGAGAATTCCCTGCTAGCACCTTCTCTGTGCCTGTTCACATTGCTTCGCAGAATCGCTTTTGTGCAGAAAACAGTAACACTTGTTCAGAACGAAAGAAAGCACAGAGCCCCAGATTTTATGTGTCCTGGAGAGCTTGGAGAGCACTGGGGAAAGGCAGGCAGAGAATTCCCTGCTAGCACCTTCTCTGTGCCTGTTCACATTGCTTGGCAGAATCGCTTTTGTGCAGAAAACACTAACACTTGTTCAGAACGAAAGAAAGCACAGAGCCCCAGATTTTATGTTGTCCTGGAGAGCTTGCAGAGCACTGGGGAAAGGCAGGCAGAGAATTCCCTGCTAGCACCTTCTCTGTGCCTGTTCACATTGCTTCGCAGAATCGCTTTTGTGCAGAAAACAGTAACACTTGTTCAGAACGAAAGAAAGCACAGAGCCCCAGATTTTATGTGTCCTGGAGAGCTTGCAGAGCACTGCGGAAAGGCAGGCAGAGAATTCCCTGCTAGCACCTTCTCTGTGCCTGGGAAGCAGAAGTGTTCACATTGTTTTGCAGAATCGCTTTTGTGCAGAAAACACTAACACTTGTTCAGAACGAAAGAAAGCACAGAGCCCCAGATTCTATGTTGTCCTGGAGAGCTTGCAGAGCACTGGGGAAAGGCAGGCAGAGAATTCCCTGCTAGCACCTTCTCTGTGCCTGGGAAGCAGAAGTGTTCACATTGCTTCGCAGAATCGCTTTTGTGCAGAAAACACTAACACTTGTTCAGAACGAAAGAAAGCACAGAGCCCCAGATTTTATGTTGTCCTGGAGAGCTTGCAGAGCACTGGGGAAAGGCAGGCAGAGAATTCCCTGCTAGCACCTTCTCTGTGCCTGTTCACATTGCTTCGCAGAATCGCTTTTGTGCAGAAAACAGTAACACTTGTTCAGAACGAAAGAAAGCACAGAGCCCCAGATTTTATGTTGTCCTGGAGAGCTTGCAGAGCACTGGGGAAAGGCAGGCAGAGAATTCCCTGCTAGCACCTTCTCTGTGCCTGGGAAGCAGAAGTGTTCACATTGCTTGGCAGAATCGCTTTTGTGCAGAAAACACTAACACTTGTTCAGAACGAAAGAAAGCACAGAGCCCCAGATTTTATGTTGTCCTGGAGAGCTTGCAGAGCACTGGGGAAAGGCAGGCAGAGAATTCCCTGCTAGCACCTTCTCTGTGCCTGTTCACATTGCTTCACAGAATCACTTTTGTGCAGAAAACAGTAACACTTGTTCAGAAGGAAAGAAAGCACAGAGCCCCAGATTTTATGTTGTCCTGGAGAGCTTGCAGAGCACTGGGGAAAGGCAGGCAGAGAATTCCCTGCTAGCACCTTCTCTGTGCCTGGGAAGCAGAAGTGTTCACATTGCTTGGCAGAATCGCTTTTGTGCAGAAAACACTAACACTTGTTCAGAACGAAAGAAAGCACAGAGCCCCAGATTTTATGTTGTCCTGGAGAGCTTGCAGAGCACTGGGGAAAGGCAGGCAGAGAATTCCCTGCTAGCACCTTCTCTGTGCCTGGGAAGCAGAAGTGTTCACATTGCTTCGCAGAATCGCTTTTGTGCAGAAAACACTAACACTTGTTCAGAAGGAAAGAAAGCACAGAGCCCCAGATTTTATGTTGTCCTGGAGAGCTTGCAGAGCACTGGGGAAAGGCAGGCAGAGAATTCCCTGCTAGCACCTTCTCTGTGCCTGGGAAGCAGAAGTGTTCACATTGCTTCGCAGAATCGCTTTTGTGCAGAAAACAGTAACACTTGTTCAGAAGGAAAGAAAGCACAGAGCCCCAGATTTTATGTTGTCCTGGAGAGCTTGCAGAGCACTGGGGAAAGGCAGGCAGAGAATTCCCTGCTAGCACCTTCTCTGTGCCTGGGAAGCAGAAGTGTTCACATTGCTTCGCAGAATCGCTTTTGTGCAGAAAACACTAACACTTGTTCAGAAGGAAAGAAAGCACAGAGCCCCAGATTTTATGTTGTCCTGGAGAGCTTGCAGAGCACTGGGGAAAGGCAGGCAGAGAATTCCCTGCTAGCACCTTCTCTGTGCCTGGGAAGCAGAAGTGTTCACATTGCTTCGCAGAATCGCTTTTGTGCAGAAAACAGTAACACTTGTTCAGAACGAAAGAAAGCACAGAGCCCCAGATTTTATGTTGTCCTGGAGAGCTTGCAGAGCACTGGGGAAAGGCAGGCAGAGAATTCCCTGCTAGCACCTTCTCTGTGCCTGGGAAGCAGAAGTGTTCACATTGCTTCGCAGAATCGCTTTTGTGCAGAAAACACTAACACTTGTTCAGAAGGAAAGAAAGCACAGAGCCCCAGATTTTATGTTGTCCTGGAGAGCTTGCTGAGCACTGGGGAAAGGCAGGCAGAGAATTCCCTGCTAGCACCTTCTCTGTGCCTGGGAAGCAGAAGTGTTCACATTGCTTCGCAGAATCGCTTTTGTGCAGAAAACAGTAACACTTGTTCAGAACGAAAGAAAGCACAGAGCCCCAGATTTTATGTGTCCTGGAGAGCTTGGAGAGCACTGGGGAAAGGCAGGCAGAGAATTCCCTGCTAGCACCTTCTCTGTGCCTGTTCACATTGCTTGGCAGAATCGCTTTTGTGCAGAAAACAGTAACACTTGTTCAGAACGAAAGAAAGCACAGAGCCCCAGATTTTATGTTGTCCTGGAGAGCTTGCAGAGCACTGGGGAAAGGCAGGCAGAGAATTCCCTGCTAGCACCTTCTCTGTGCCTGTTCACATTGCTTCGCAGAATCGCTTTTGTGCAGAAAACACTAACACTTGTTCAGAACGAAAGAAAGCACAGAGCCCCAGATTTTATGTTGTCCTGCAGAGCTTGCAGAGCACTGTGGAAAGGCAGGCAGAGAATTCCCTGCAAGCACCTTCTCTGTGCCTGTTCACATTGCTTCGCAGAATCGCTTTTGTGCAGAAAACACTAACACTTTTTCAGAACGAAAGAAAGCACAGAGCCCCAGATTTTATGTTGTCCTGGAGAGCTTGCTGAGCACTGGGGAAAGGCAGGCAGAGAATTCCCTGCTAGCACCTTCTCTGTGCCTGTTCACATTGCTTCGCAGAATCGCTTTTGTGCAGAAAACAGTAACACTTGTTCAGAACGAAAGAAAGCACAGAGCCCCAGATTTTATGTGTCCTGGAGAGCTTGCAGAGCACTGCGGAAAGGCAGGCAGAGAATTCCCTGCTAGCACCTTCTCTGTGCCTGTTCACATTGCTTGGCAGAATCGCTTTTGTGCAGAAAACACTAACACTTGTTCAGAACGAAAGAAAGCACAGAGGCCCAGATTTTATGTTGTCCTGGAGAGCTTGCAGAGCACTGGGGAAAGGCAGGCAGAGAATTCCCTGCTAGCACCTTCTCTGTGCCTGGGAAGCAGAAGTGTTCACATTGATTCGCAGAATCGCTTTTGTGCAGAAAACACTAACACTTGTTCAGAAGGAAAGAAAGCACAGAGCCCCAGATTTTATGTTGTCCTGGAGAGCTTGCTGAGCACTGGGGAAAGGCAGGCAGAGAATTCCCTGCTAGCACCTTCTCTGTGCCTGGGAAGCAGAAGTGTTCACATTGCTTCGCAGAATCGCTTTTGTGCAGAAAACACTAACACTTTTTCAGAACGAAAGAAAGCACAGAGCCCCAGATTTTATGTTGTCCTGGAGAGCTTGCTGAGCACTGGGGAAAGGCAGGCAGAGAATTCCCTGCTAGCACCTTCTCTGTGCCTGTTCACATTGCTTCGCAGAATCGCTTTTGTGCAGAAAACAGTAACACTTGTTCAGAACGAAAGAAAGCACAGAGCCCCAGATTTTATGTGTCCTGGAGAGCTTGCAGAGCACTGGGGAAAGGCAGGCAGAGAATTCCCTGCTAGCACCTTCTCTGTGCCTGTTCACATTGCTTGGCAGAATCGCTTTTGTGCAGAAAACAGTAACAGTTGTTCAGAACGAAAGAAAGCACAGAGCCCCAGATTTTATGTGTCCTGGAGAGCTTGCAGAGCACTGGGGAAAGGCAGGCAGAGAATTCCCTGCTAGCACCTTCTCTGTGCCTGGGAAGCAGAAGTGTTCACATTGTTTTGCAGAATCGCTTTTGTGCAGAAAACAGTAACACTTGTTCAGAAGGAAAGAAAGCACAGAGCCCCAGATTTTATGTTGTCCTGGAGAGCTTGCAGAGCACTGGGGAAAGGCAGGCAGAGAATTCCCTGCTAGCACCTTCTCTGTGCCTGGGAAGCAGAAGTGTTCACATTGCTTCGCAGAATCGCTTTTGTGCAGAAAACACTAACACTTGTTCAGAACGAAAGAAAGCACAGAGCCCCAGATTTTATGTTGTCCTGGAGAGCTTGCAGAGCACTGGGGAAAGGCAGGCAGAGAATTCCCTGCTAGCACCTTCTCTGTGCCTGGGAAGCAGAAGTGTTCAGATTGCTTCGCAGAATCGCTTTTGTGCAGAAAACAGTAACACTTGTTCAGAAGGAAAGAAAGCACAGAGCCCCAGATTTTATGTTGTCCTGGAGAGCTTGCAGAGCACTGGGGAAAGGCAGGCAGAGAATTCCCTGCTAGCACCTTCTCTGTGCCTGTTCACATTGCTTGGCAGAATCGCTTTTGTGCAGAAAACAGTAACACTTGTTCAGAACGAAAGAAAGCACAGAGCCCCAGATTTTATGTTGTCCTGGAGAGCTTGCAGAGCACTGGGGAAAGGCAGGCAGAGAATTCCCTGCTAGCACCTTCTCTGTGCCTGGGAAGCTGAAGTGTTCACATTGCTTCGCAGAATCGCTTTTGTGCAGAAAACAGTAACACTTGTTCAGAACGAAAGAAAGCACAGAGCCCCAGATTTGTTGTTGTCCTGGAGAGCTTGCTGAGCACTGGGGAAAGGCAGGCAAAGAATTCCCTGCTAGCACCTACTCTGTGCCTGGGAAGCAGAAGTGTTCACATTGCTTGGCAGAATCGCTTTTGTGCAGAAAACAGTAACACTTGTTCAGAACGAAAGAAAGCACAGAGCCCCAGATTTTATGTTGTCCTGGAGAGCTTGCAGAGCACTGGGGAAAGGCAGGCGGAGAATTCCCTGCTAGCACCTTCTCTGTGCCTGGGAAGCACAAGTGTTCACATTGCTTCGCAGAATCGCTTTTGTGCAGAAAACAGTAACACTTGTTCAGAACGAAAGAAAGCACAGAGCCCCAGATTTTATGTGTCCTGGAGAGCTTGCAGAGCACTGCGGAAAGGCAGGCAGAGAATTCCCTGCTAGCACCTTCTCTGTGCCTGGGAAGCAGAAGTGTTCACATTTTTTTGCAGAATCGCTTTTGTGCAGAAAACACTAACACTTATTCAGAACGAAAGAAAGCACAGAGCCCCAGATTCTATGTTGTCCTGGAGAGCTTGCAGAGCACTGGGGAAAGGCAGGCAGAGAATTCCCTGCTAGCACCTTCTCTGTGCCTGTTCACATTGCTTCGCAGAATCGCTTTTGTGCAGAAAACAGTAACACTTGTTCAGAACGAAAGAAAGCACAGAGCCCCAGATTTTATGTGTCCTGGAGAGCTTGCAGAGCACTGGGGAAAGGCAGGCAGAGAATTCCCTGCTAGCACCTTCTCTGTGCCTGGGAAGCAGAAGTGTTCACATTTTTTTGCAGAATCGCTTTTGTGCAGAAAACAGTAACACTTGTTCAGAACGAAAGAAAGCACAGAGCCCCAGATTTTATGTTGTCCTGGAGAGCTTGCAGAACACTGGGGAAAGGCAGGCAGAGAATTCCCTGCTAGCACCTTCTCTGTGCCTGGGAAGCAGTAGTGTTCACATTGCTTCGCAGAATCGCTTTTGTGCAGAAAACACTAACACTTGTTCAAAACGAAAGAAAGCACAGAGCCCCAGATTCTATGTTGTCCTGGAGAGCTTGCAGAGCACTGTGGAAAGGCAGGCAGAGAATTCCCTGCAAGCACCTTCTCTGTGCCTGTTCACATTGCTTCGCAGAATCGCTTTTGTGCAGAAAACACTAACACTTTTTCAGAACGAAAGAAAGCACAGAGCCCCAGATTCTATGTTGTCCTGGAGAGCTTGCAGAGCACTGGGGAAAGGCAGGCAGAGAATTCCCTGCTAGCACCTTCTCTGTGCCTGGGAAGCAGAAGTGTTCACATTGCTTCGCAGAATCGCTTTTGTGCAGAAAACACTAAAACTTGTTCAGAACGAAAGAAAGCACAGAGCCCCACATTTTATGTTGTCCTGGAGAGCTTGCAGAGCACTGGGGAAAGGCAGGCGGAGAATTCCCTGCTAGCACCTTCTCTGTGCCTGTTCACATTGCTTCGCAGAATCGCTTTTGTGCAGAAAACAGTAACACTTGTTCAGAACGAAAGAAAGCACAGAGCCCCAGATTTTATGTTGTCCTGGAGAGCTTGCAGAGCACTGGGGAAAGGCAGGCAGAGAATTCCCTGCTAGCACCTTCTCTGTGCCTGTTCACATTGCTTCGCAGAATCGCTTTTGTGCAGAAAACACTAACACTTGTTCAGAACGAAAGAAAGCACAGAGCCCCAGATTTTATGTTGTCCTGGAGAGCTTGCAGTGCACTGGGGAAAGGCAGGCAGACAATTCCCTGCTAGCACCTTCTCTGTGCCTGGGAAGCAGAAGTGTTCACATTGCTTCGCAGAATCGCATTGTGCAGAAAACACTAACACTTCTTCAGAACAAAAGAAAGCACAGAGCCCCAGATTTTATGTTGTCCTGGAGAGCTTGCAGAGCACTGGGGAAAGGCAGGCAGAGAATTCCCTGCTAGTACCTTCTCTGTGCCTGGGAAGCAGAAGTGTTCACATTGCTTCGCAGAATCGCTTTTGTGCAGAAAACACTAACACTTGTTCAGAACGAAAGAAAGCACAGAGCCCCAGATTTTATGTTGTCCTGCAGAGCTTGCAGAGCACTGGGGAAAGGCAGGCAGAGAATTCCCTGCTAGCACCTTCTCTGTGCCTATTCACATTGCTTCGCAGAATCGCTTTTGTGCAGAAAACAGTAACACTTGTTCAGAACGAAAGAAAGCACAGAGCCCCAGATTCTATGTTGTCCTGGAGAGCTTGCAGAGCACTGTGGAAAGGCAGGCAGAGAATTCCCTGCAAGCACCTTCTCTGTGCCTGTTCACATTGCTTCGCAGAATCGCTTTTGTGCAGAAAACACTAACACTTTTTCAGAACGAAAGAAAGCACAGAGCCCCAGATTCTATGTTGTCCTGGAGAGCTTGCAGAGCACTGGGGAAAGGCAGGCAGAGAATTCCCTGCTAGCACCTTCTCTGTGCCTGGGAAGCAGAAGTGTTCACATTGCTTCGCAGAATCGCTTTTGTGCAGAAAACACTAACACTTGTTCAGAACGAAAGAAAGCACAGAGCCCCAGATTTTATGTTGTCCTGGAGAGCTTGCAGAGCACTGGGGAAAGGCAGGCAGAGAATTCCCTGCTAGCACCTTCTCTGTGCCTGGGAAGCAGAAGTGTTCACATTGCTTCGCAGAATCGCTTTTGTGCAGAAAACACTAACACTTGTTCAGAAGGAAAGAAAGCACAGAGCCCCAGATTTTATGTTGTCCTGGAGAGCTTGCAGAGCACTGGGGAAAGGCAGGCAGAGAATTCCCTGCTAGCACCTTCTCTGTGCCTGGGAAGCAGAAGTGTTCACATTGCTTCGCAGAATCGCTTTTGTGCAGAAAACAGTAACACTTGTTCAGAAGGAAAGAAAGCACAGAGCCCCAGATTTTATGTTGTCCTGGAGAGCTTGCAGAGCACTGGGGAAAGGCAGGCAGAGAATTCCCTGCTAGCACCTTCTCTGTGCCTGGGAAGCAGAAGTGTTCACATTGCTTCGCAGAATCGCTTTTGTGCAGAAAACACTAACACTTGTTCAGAAGGAAAGAAAGCACAGAGCCCCAGATTTTATGTTGTCCTGGAGAGCTTGCAGAGCACTGGGGAAAGGCAGGCAGAGAATTCCCTGCTAGCACCTTCTCTGTGCCTGGGAAGCAGAAGTGTTCACATTGCTTCGCAGAATCGCTTTTGTGCAGAAAACAGTAACACTTGTTCAGAACGAAAGAAAGCACAGAGCCCCAGATTTTATGTTGTCCTGGAGAGCTTGCAGAGCACTGGGGAAAGGCAGGCAGAGAATTCCCTGCTAGCACCTTCTCTGTGCCTGGGAAGCAGAAGTGTTCACATTGCTTCGCAGAATCGCTTTTGTGCAGAAAACACTAACACTTGTTCAGAAGGAAAGAAAGCACAGAGCCCCAGATTTTATGTTGTCCTGGAGAGCTTGCTGAGCACTGGGGAAAGGCAGGCAGAGAATTCCCTGCTAGCACCTTCTCTGTGCCTGGGAAGCAGAAGTGTTCACATTGCTTCGCAGAATCGCTTTTGTGCAGAAAACAGTAACACTTGTTCAGAACGAAAGAAAGCACAGAGCCCCAGATTTTATGTGTCCTGGAGAGCTTGCAGAGCACTGGGGAAAGGCAGGCAGAGAATTCCCTGCTAGCACCTTCTCTGTGCCTGTTCACATTGCTTGGCAGAATCGCTTTTGTGCAGAAAACAGTAACACTTGTTCAGAACGAAAGAAAGCACAGAGCCCCAGATTTTATGTTGTCCTGGAGAGCTTGCAGAGCACTGGGGAAAGGCAGGCAGAGAATTCTCTGCTAGCACCTTCTCTGTGCCTGTTCACATTGCTTCGCAGAATCGCTTTTGTGCAGAAAACACTAACACTTGTTCAGAACGAAAGAAAGCACAGAGCCCCAGATTTTATGTTGTCCTGCAGAGCTTGCAGAGCACTGTGGAAAGGCAGGCAGAGAATTCCCTGCAAGCACCTTCTCTGTGCCTGTTCACATTGCTTCGCAGAATCGCTTTTGTGCAGAAAACACTAACACTTTTTCAGAACGAAAGAAAGCACAGAGCCCCAGATTTTATGTTGTCCTGGAGAGCTTGCTGAGCACTGGGGAAAGGCAGGCAGAGAATTCCCTGCTAGCACCTTCTCTGTGCCTGTTCACATTGCTTCGCAGAATCGCTTTTGTGCAGAAAACAGTAACACTTGTTCAGAACGAAAGAAAGCACAGAGCCCCAGATTTTATGTGTCCTGGAGAGCTTGCAGAGCACTGCGGAAAGGCAGGCAGAGAATTCCCTGCTAGCACCTTCTCTGTGCCTGTTCACATTGCTTGGCAGAATCGCTTTTGTGCAGAAAACACTAACACTTGTTCAGAACGAAAGAAAGCACAGAGGCCCAGATTTTATGTTGTCCTGGAGAGCTTGCAGAGCACTGGGGAAAGGCAGGCAGAGAATTCCCTGCTAGCACCTTCTCTGTGCCTGGGAAGCAGAAGTGTTCACATTGATTCGCAGAATCGCTTTTGTGCAGAAAACACTAACACTTGTTCAGAAGGAAAGAAAGCACAGAGCCCCAGATTTTATGTTGTCCTGGAGAGCTTGCTGAGCACTGGGGAAAGGCAGGCAGAGAATTCCCTGCTAGCACCTTCTCTGTGCCTGGGAAGCAGAAGTGTTCACATTGCTTCGCAGAATCGCTTTTGTGCAGAAAACACTAACACTTTTTCAGAACGAAAGAAAGCACAGAGCCCCAGATTTTATGTTGTCCTGGAGAGCTTGCTGAGCACTGGGGAAAGGCAGGCAGAGAATTCCCTGCTAGCACCTTCTCTGTGCCTGTTCACATTGCTTCGCAGAATCGCTTTTGTGCAGAAAACAGTAACACTTGTTCAGAACGAAAGAAAGCACAGAGCCCCAGATTTTATGTGTCCTGGAGAGCTTGCAGAGCACTGGGGAAAGGCAGGCAGAGAATTCCCTGCTAGCACCTTCTCTGTGCCTGTTCACATTGCTTGGCAGAATCGCTTTTGTGCAGAAAACAGTAACAGTTGTTCAGAACGAAAGAAAGCACAGAGCCCCAGATTTTATGTGTCCTGGAGAGCTTGCAGAGCACTGGGGAAAGGCAGGCAGAGAATTCCCTGCTAGCACCTTCTCTGTGCCTGGGAAGCAGAAGTGTTCACATTGTTTTGCAGAATCGCTTTTGTGCAGAAAACAGTAACACTTGTTCAGAAGGAAAGAAAGCACAGAGCCCCAGATTTTATGTTGTCCTGGAGAGCTTGCAGAGCACTGGGGAAAGGCAGGCAGAGAATTCCCTGCTAGCACCTTCTCTGTGCCTGGGAAGCAGAAGTGTTCACATTGCTTCGCAGAATCGCTTTTGTGCAGAAAACACTAACACTTGTTCAGAACGAAAGAAAGCACAGAGCCCCAGATTTTATGTTGTCCTGGAGAGCTTGCAGAGCACTGGGGAAAGGCAGGCAGAGAATTCCCTGCTAGCACCTTCTCTGTGCCTGGGAAGCAGAAGTGTTCAGATTGCTTCGCAGAATCGCTTTTGTGCAGAAAACAGTAACACTTGTTCAGAAGGAAAGAAAGCACAGAGCCCCAGATTTTATGTTGTCCTGGAGAGCTTGCAGAGCACTGGGGAAAGGCAGGCAGAGAATTCCCTGCTAGCACCTTCTCTGTGCCTGTTCACATTGCTTGGCAGAATCGCTTTTGTGCAGAAAACAGTAACACTTGTTCAGAACGAAAGAAAGCACAGAGCCCCAGATTTTATGTTGTCCTGGAGAGCTTGCAGAGCACTGGGGAAAGGCAGGCAGAGAATTCCCTGCTAGCACCTTCTCTGTGCCTGGGAAGCTGAAGTGTTCACATTGCTTCGCAGAATCGCTTTTGTGCAGAAAACAGTAACACTTGTTCAGAACGAAAGAAAGCACAGAGCCCCAGATTTGTTGTTGTCCTGGAGAGCTTGCTGAGCACTGGGGAAAGGCAGGCAAAGAATTCCCTGCTAGCACCTACTCTGTGCCTGGGAAGCAGAAGTGTTCACATTGCTTCGCAGAATCGCTTTTGTGCAGAAAACAGTAACACTTGTTCAGAACGAAAGAAAGCACAGAGCCCCAGATTTTATGTTGTCCTGGAGAGCTTGCAGAGCACTGGGGAAAGGCAGGCGGAGAATTCCCTGCTAGCACCTTCTCTGTGCCTGGGAAGCACAAGTGTTCACATTGCTTCGCAGAATCGCTTTTGTGCAGAAAACAGTAACACTTGTTCAGAACGAAAGAAAGCACAGAGCCCCAGATTTTATGTGTCCTGGAGAGCTTGCAGAGCACTGCGGAAAGGCAGGCAGAGAATTCCCTGCTAGCACCTTCTCTGTGCCTGGGAAGCAGAAGTGTTCACATTTTTTTGCAGAATCGCTTTTGTGCAGAAAACACTAACACTTATTCAGAACGAAAGAAAGCACAGAGCCCCAGATTCTATGTTGTCCTGGAGAGCTTGCAGAGCACTGGGGAAAGGCAGGCAGAGAATTCCCTGCTAGCACCTTCTCTGTGCCTGTTCACATTGCTTCGCAGAATCGCTTTTGTGCAGAAAACAGTAACACTTGTTCAGAACGAAAGAAAGCACAGAGCCCCAGATTTTATGTGTCCTGGAGAGCTTGCAGAGCACTGGGGAAAGGCAGGCAGAGAATTCCCTGCTAGCACCTTCTCTGTGCCTGGGAAGCAGAAGTGTTCACATTTTTTTGCAGAATCGCTTTTGTGCAGAAAACAGTAACACTTGTTCAGAACGAAAGAAAGCACAGAGCCCCAGATTTTATGTTGTCCTGGAGAGCTTGCAGAACACTGGGGAAAGGCAGGCAGAGAATTCCCTGCTAGCACCTTCTCTGTGCCTGGGAAGCAGTAGTGTTCACATTGCTTCGCAGAATCGCTTTTGTGCAGAAAACACTAACACTTGTTCAAAACGAAAGAAAGCACAGAGCCCCAGATTCTATGTTGTCCTGGAGAGCTTGCAGAGCACTGTGGAAAGGCAGGCAGAGAATTCCCTGCAAGCACCTTCTCTGTGCCTGTTCACATTGCTTCGCAGAATCGCTTTTGTGCAGAAAACACTAACACTTTTTCAGAACGAAAGAAAGCACAGAGCCCCAGATTCTATGTTGTCCTGGAGAGCTTGCAGAGCACTGGGGAAAGGCAGGCAGAGAATTCCCTGCTAGCACCTTCTCTGTGCCTGGGAAGCAGAAGTGTTCACATTGCTTCGCAGAATCGCTTTTGTGCAGAAAACACTAAAACTTGTTCAGAACGAAAGAAAGCACAGAGCCCCACATTTTATGTTGTCCTGGAGAGCTTGCAGAGCACTGGGGAAAGGCAGGCGGAGAATTCCCTGCTAGCACCTTCTCTGTGCCTGTTCACATTGCTTCGCAGAATCGCTTTTGTGCAGAAAACAGTAACACTTGTTCAGAACGAAAGAAAGCACAGAGCCCCAGATTTTATGTTGTCCTGGAGAGCTTGCAGAGCACTGGGGAAAGGCAGGCAGAGAATTCCCTGCTAGCACCTTCTCTGTGCCTGTTCACATTGCTTCGCAGAATCGCTTTTGTGCAGAAAACACTAACACTTGTTCAGAACGAAAGAAAGCACAGAGCCCCAGATTTTATGTTGTCCTGGAGAGCTTGCAGTGCACTGGGGAAAGGCAGGCAGACAATTCCCTGCTAGCACCTTCTCTGTGCCTGGGAAGCAGAAGTGTTCACATTGCTTCGCAGAATCGCATTGTGCAGAAAACACTAACACTTCTTCAGAACAAAAGAAAGCACAGAGCCCCAGATTTTATGTTGTCCTGGAGAGCTTGCAGAGCACTGGGGAAAGGCAGGCAGAGAATTCCCTGCTAGTACCTTCTCTGTGCCTGGGAAGCAGAAGTGTTCACATTGCTTCGCAGAATCGCTTTTGTGCAGAAAACACTAACACTTGTTCAGAACGAAAGAAAGCACAGAGCCCCAGATTTTATGTTGTCCTGCAGAGCTTGCAGAGCACTGGGGAAAGGCAGGCAGAGAATTCCCTGCTAGCACCTTCTCTGTGCCTATTCACATTGCTTCGCAGAATCGCTTTTGTGCAGAAAACAGTAACACTTGTTCAGAACGAAAGAAAGCACAGAGCCCCAGATTCTATGTTGTCCTGGAGAGCTTGCAGAGCACTGTGGAAAGGCAGGCAGAGAATTCCCTGCAAGCACCTTCTCTGTGCCTGTTCACATTGCTTCGCAGAATCGCTTTTGTGCAGAAAACACTAACACTTTTTCAGAACGAAAGAAAGCACAGAGCCCCAGATTCTATGTTGTCCTGGAGAGCTTGCAGAGCACTGGGGAAAGGCAGGCAGAGAATTCCCTGCTAGCACCTTCTCTGTGCCTGGGAAGCAGAAGTGTTCACATTGCTTCGCAGAATCGCTTTTGTGCAGAAAACACTAAAACTTGTTCAGAACGAAAGAAAGCACAGAGCCCCACATTTTATGTTGTCCTGGAGAGCTTGCAGAGCACTGGGGAAAGGCAGGCAGAGAATTCCCTGCTAGCACCTTCTCTGTGCCTGTTCACATTGCTTCGCAGAATCGCTTTTGTGCAGAAAACACTAACACTTGTTCAGAACAAAAGAAAGCACAGAGCCCCAGATTTTATGTTCTCCTGGAGAGCTTGCAGAGCACTGGGGAAAGGCAGGCAGAGAATTCCCTGCTAGCACCTTCTCTGTGCCTGGGAAGCAGAAGTGTTCACATTGCTTGGCAGAATCGCTTTTGTGCAGAAAACAGTAACACTTGTTCAGAACGAAAGAAAGCACAGAGCCCCAGATTTGTTGTTGTCCTGCAGAGCTTGCAGAGCACTGGGGAAAGGCAGGCAGAGAATTCCCTGCTAGCACCTTCTCTGTGCCTGGGAAGCAGAAGTGTTCACATTGCTTCGCAGAATCGCTTTTGTGCAGAAAACACTAACACTTGTTCAGAAGGAAAGAAAGCACAGAGACCCAGATTTTATGTTGTCCTGGAGAGCTTGCAGAGCACTGGGGAAAGGCAGGCAGAGAATTCCCTGCTAACACCTTCTCTGTGCCTGTTCACATTGCTTCGCAGAATCGCTTTTGTGCAGAAAACAGTAACACTTGTTCAGAACGAAACAAAGCACAGAGCCCCAGATTTTATGTTGTCCTGGAGAGCTTGCAGAGCACTGGGGAAAGGCAGGCAGAGAATTCCCTGCTAGCACCTTCTCTGTGCCTGTTCACATTGCTTCACAGAATCACTTTTGTGCAGAAAACAGTAACACTTGTTCAGAAGGAAAGAAAGCACAGAGCCCCAGATTTTATGTTGTCCTGGAGAGCTTGCAGAGCACTGGGGAAAGGCAGGCAGAGAATTCCCTGCTAGCACCTTCTCTGTGCCTGGGAAGCAGAAGTGTTCACATTGCTTGGCAGAATCGCTTTTGTGCAGAAAACACTAACACTTGTTCAGAACGAAAGAAAGCACAGAGCCCCAGATTTTATGTTGTCCTGGAGAGCTTGCAGAGCACTGGGGAAAGGCAGGCAGAGAATTCCCTGCTAGCACCTTCTCTGTGCCTGTTCACATTGCTTCGCAGAATCGCTTTTGTGCAGAAAACACTAACACTTGTTCAGAACGAAAGAAAGCACAGAGCCCCAGATTTTATGTTGTCCTGGAGAGCTTGCAGAGCACTGGGGAAAGGCAGGCAGAGAATTCCCTGCTAGCACCTTCTCTGTGCCTGGGAAGCACAAGTGTTCACATTGCTTCGCAGAATCGCTTTTGTGCAGAAAACACTAACATTTGTTCAGAACGAAAGAAAGCACAGAGACCCAGATTTTATTTTGTCCTGGAGAGCTTGCTGAGCACTGGGGAAAGGCAGGCAGAGAATTCCCTGCTAGCACCTTCTCTGTGCCTGGGAAGCAGAAGTGTTCACATTGCTTCGCAGAATCGCTTTTGTGCAGAAAACACTAACACTTGTTCAGAACGAAAGAAAGCACAGAGCCCCAGATTTTATGTTGTCCTGGAGAGCTTGCTGAGCACTGGGGAAAGGCAGGCAGAGAACTCCCTGCTAGCACCTTCTCTGTGCCTGTTCACATTGCTTCGCAGAATCGCTTTTGTGCAGAAAACAGTAACACTTGTTCAGAACGAAAGAAAGCACAGAGCCCCAGATTTTATGTGTCCTGGAGAGCTTGCAGAGCACTGCGGAAAGGCAGGCAGAGAATTCCCTGCTAGCACCTTCTCTGTGCCTGGGAAGCAGAAGTGTTCACATTTTTTTGCAGAATCGCTTTTGTGCAGAAAACACTAACACTTATTCAGAACGAAAGAAAGCACAGAGCCCCAGATTCTATGTTGTCCTGGAGAGCTTGCAGAGCACTGGGGAAAGGCAGGCAGAGAATTCCCTGCTAGCACCTTCTCTGTGCCTGGGAAGCAGAAGTGTTCACATTGCTTGGCAGAATCGCTTTTGTGCAGAAAACAGTAACACTTGTTCAGAAGGAAAGAAAGCACAGAGCCCCAGATTTTATGTTGTCCTGGAGAGCTTGCAGAGCACTGGGGAAAGGCAGGCAGAGAATTCCCTGCTAGCACCTTCTCTGTGCCTGGGAAGCAGAAGTGTTCACATTGCTTCGCAGAATCGCTTTTGTGCAGAAAACACTAAAACTTGTTCAGAACGAAAGAAAGCACAGAGCCCCAGATTTTATGTTGTCCTGGAGAGCTTGCAGAGCACTGGGGAAAGGCAGGCGGAGAATTCCCTGCTAGCACCTTCTCTGTGCCTGTTCACATTGCTTCGCAGAATCGCTTTTGTGCAGAAAACAGTAACACTTGTTCAGAACGAAAGAAAGCACAGAGCCCCAGATTTTATGTTGTCCTGGAGAGCTTGCAGAGCACTGGGGAAAGGCAGGCAGAGAATTCCCTGCTAGCACCTTCTCTGTGCCTGTTCACATTGCTTCGCAGAATCGCTTTTGTGCAGAAAACACTAACACT